>NW_028145502.1:6270000-6332500 GCF_977016875.1 Pavona decussata | reverse complement strand
CTGTAAATTCTAATTTTTATAGCTAAAAGGCGAGAAAGGTCCAACCTTCTAGAACTCAGTGACGCTTGCTTAAAAGCCTGGAAAAACTTCTAAGGAAAATGTTGTATCTCCTGAACGTTGATTGGTTCGGCTTTGTTTAAAGCACAGGCAGTCAGTACGAACTGTTAAAGGTCGCACGCTATGGAACTGACACTTTTGTAACGACCGCTCATCTTCGTTTGATTTCAGTCACGGGGGAAATACTCCATCAATTCATAATGTTTCTGATACAAACCTGTGTTATAATGAGCTGGACAAGAAAACTTCACTTATATTGTGCGGTTTTGTGTGATTTATGCGGTTGATGTTTTTTAGTTTATCCCGCTGATGCTCCAAACAAACGAGGAGAGGAAAAGAAACATGGGCAACGCATGGGATACATTGTGGGCTTCCTAAAAAATCAACATTGTTATCAATGCGACAATTGGTTAATTAATGATTTTTTTAGCACCAACTTTCCGTGCGAATACATTCGTCTTCCATATTCACATTAGGTATATGATGACAATTTACCGACACTATTCCAATGTAGGTACAATAGATGCCATCAAGCGCTTATTATAAGCGGGTACTTGTCCCTGGAAAAATCCGTTTTTTTCTTGAATCAGGCGATACCCTGGCACCAAATATGGCCCGAGCATAAGCTGAAAACAGCTTCTTGTTTAATAATTTAATTTCTGTCATTAAAATGCCTGATATTTTGGAGCTTCTGTTGGGTTTTCTGAAGTGCTTTTTTCATACTTTTAACAACATTTTCAGGCACAAACGTTTCCACTTGGCCCAATTATATCTCATAATGCCATTTTCCCAACTTATTATCTCCTTCTTATTTGTAGAACGTAAGTGACGAGCGAAATTTGAACTGCCCGTCTATAAGTTAATGGTTGGGAGGAGGGTGGTTTTTCTCCCTTTGAACTGTGGCTGGTGTAATCGCAAGTTGATTGAAAAATAAAAACAAAAGAAAAAAACAAAAAACAAAAAGACAAACAAACAAACTAAAAACAACAACAACAACAACAAAAGGAACAATGTATACGCACCAGCACCAGATATCATTCGCAACCCTATTATCAAGTCGGATAAACCAAGGTTGGCACTACTTCAGCCGGTATTCCTCGCTCCAGGGGTAACTTCATGCCATTTTTAAATGTTTCCACGCAGTCAGCAACGGTCTTTAGAGGCGTTAAAGAGGAATAAGTAAAAGGGAAATTAGTGTCCCAAAGTCCAGACATAGTTAATGAAAACAACATTTTACAACTCACAACGAAAATGTTATGTTGAAATTATTGTCAGCTGCGTCGACTTATACCGAGAGAGGGTAGTTAAATTTCTTTCAAAAAAAAAAATGCACGTACGAGGCTAGCTAGTAATATATTGTCCTTAATATTCATGACCTGCCTTACCCTTCTGATTTTCTCTCTCCCATAAAATAACCTTTCATTTCGTTTGCAGGGACCTCAGCAACAATCGAATTCAACATCTACCGCAAGATATCTTTTCACACCAATCACAGATGTGGGATTTGTAAGTGTGAAAGCCTTTTTTTCTTTTGTTGCTTCTTCTTCTTTTTATTTTTCTATTCCATAACAGTCATTTAACCAGGTAAGCTGCGTAGAATCTAGCTTTCTTACCCCCCACTCTGGTCCCATTTTTTTGTGGGCCATTTAAAACTCCATGCATTTTTGTGCCAAACGTTTTTGGGTCACTTTGCATGGCCTGAAATCGGTATATAAGAGAATGGTGAGTGTATGAAATGAGAGGAAGATGGCATGATAAGTTATCGACGCGAATGGATTGAATTGAACATGCTGTGAACACCTGGACCGGAACCGCACATGCCACGCCTAATATTATAGCTAAATGCTTGATACCAGACCATGAAATTAAGGTGCTTCCACGGGATGCATTGCGCATCGTTAAGTTAATTAATTCATGCGTCATCATCGCGCGCCTTTGGCGCACACACGCAGAAAACATGATGTGTTTATTGAAGGTAATTTTAGTTAACTAAATTGTTATTTTCTCCTAATCTATCTTTTTAATTTACCTCGGTATTTTAGCTTAGCTATTATCCTTTTTATGTTTATTTTTTTTTTTTTTGAAAAATAATTGACGACAGAAAAATGAGCATTCCCGGGAAATCCCACGATTTGTGGACTTAAAATAGTGTTTTGGGTCAATACCGATTAATACTATAGTTCCCTACCAAAAAGATTATCTTATGCTTCATACATTCTATGGGTAATTTTTGTCTCAACTCTGTTTTGCCTATATGCGTTCTGCTACCAAACAACCTGACAAGGAGTGATCAAATAGACTTATTTTTAAAGGGAAATGGAGGAATCGAATAACTTACCTTTGTTTTAAGGGAATCACCTTAAAAGTAAAATAGATCACTCGGCAAGGCTGCATCACAAGTTTTAGCACCTAAAAGGAATAAAATGAAGATAAAGAAACTGAAGATGTTCTCACCATTCGATACATACGCACGATTCTCATAACTGCTGAAAAAAAATTTTGCAAAGGATTCTGTTGCGTTCGTCCATTTTCTTTAACACAGCCTTGTTAGTTTAACTTTCGTTTGTATCTCTGGATATAAGATAATGTTTTCTTAATCACATTGTATACTTGACTTATAATTATCAAACACATGACAAAATCTTGGATTCCATTTACTTATTGAAATAAACATCTGTTGTTTTCCGAGAAACTTGAAAATTATTTGACTCTCTAGGCAAAGAAATCGCGTAACATTAATATATAATAATATCTAATAGAGGCATTGTATGTATGCAATGTTTTATCAACGATGTTTCGATTAACAATATAATAACTAATGGACACCTGAACGGTTAGTCACTAGCTACCGAAGTGGCTGACGGACCTTGCACAAAATGAGCTGTCGTTTATTATTTTTTCTTTGACAGCCCAATGGGGAAAAACAACACATCTAATTGCGAGAAGAAATTGTTATTATTGTTACTGGAAAAAAAGTCGGTTAAAGTGTAAAATTTTGTATAATGAAAAGAACTGAGAGGAGACATTTTAAGTAAATAAAGATAAGAAACGAAAAATGGGAATTGAAAAATTATAAGACTTACTCGACATTTGTAAAGGGTCAAATCTATCAGATCCTATATCAAGACTGAAAATTAAAAAAAAAGTCGTGATTCGATTTCCGTATTTATGAAAGGGAAAAAACATCGGTATTGGATATGGAGGGTCAAAGCTGAAGTGTCTGAGTGTTTGATTGTTTCATTATCTTAATAGCCTAAAGGCAAGAAAGGTCCAACCTTCTAGAACTCAGTTTTTTCTTGCCAAAAAGCCTGGAATAACCTCTAAGAGAAATGCTGAATCTCCTGAACGTTGATTGGTTCTGCTTTGTTTTAACCACAGGTAGTCAGTACGAACTGTTAAAGGTTAAACTCTATTTGATCTCACACTTTTGTAACGACCGCTGAATTTTGTTTGATTTTAACCATGTGTGAAATACTCCATAAATTCAATTCAATTCAATTCAATTCATTTATTTTGCCATTAACCAAAAAATACAATATAAATACATTAAAGATGATACACAATATTCCTACCACTACTACAATGTTCCTACTAAACTATTTGCAAGATCAAATGTGTAAAAGGCTAGGAAGCCTATATAAAGGCCGGGCGCTTTCAGACTGTTTCGGATACAAGCCTGTGTTATAATGAGCTAGACAAAAAAAGACCACTAAAATATTGCGGTGTTGTGTGATTTTATGGGGGTGATGTTTTTAGTTTATCCCGCGGATGCTCCAAACAAAAGAGGAGAAGATAAGCAAGCGAGTATAAAAAAAGCATGGGCGATGCATGGGATACATCGTGAACTTCTTAAAAAATCAAGATTGTTATCAATGTGACAATTGATTAATAAATGAACTTTTTTTAGCACCATCTCTCCGTGCGAATACATTCGTTTTCCGTATTCACATTATTATTATATGATGACAATTAAAAGATACTATTCCAATATAAGTACAATGGATGCCATGAACCGCTTATTATATGCGGGTACTTGTCCTTGTAAAAACTCGTTTTTTTCTGGAATCTGGCGACACCCTGGCACCACTTTCCTATCGACCAACCTAACGAATTCTTTCCCTTTAAAAAGGGAGAGCACAGGAATACCAATTGTCGTCGCTTCTAAAGAGTTTTAGTGGTAAGGTGTATTTCGAGAGTTATTTAAAATTAAATTAAAATATTCCCTATTAATTTCGTGGTAACAACTAACATGGCCTTCACCGCATCACCTAATATGTATGGCGCTCATATCATTTGCTTGGAGACGGGAGAAAAGATTCGTTCAAGATGAATACTCCTTATCAGAAAGTTCGAGGAAAGCTTGCTATAGTGAATGTAATGTGTGATGTTAGATACTAGTTTAACTGAAAACAAAACTGAAAACTCAAAATTCAAATATTTAATTTGGATACTTCGCAATCGATTTCAAACGATTTTTTAACAAGAAAGAGATTAAATAAATTTTTCACTACTATAAAAAATACAAGTAATAAACAACATGAAACAGGGAAACCCAAGGGTTCTTCGGCAAAATGCCTGCTCAAAATTTTTGATCACCGGAAAACTAAAACCTTTTCTTTCCGGGGGGGGGGGGGGGGGGGGAGGGGATATGCTGTTTAGAATGTGAAAAAAAAGCAGGTTGAATTTTCGTAAAGCCAACAACAGCTAGTAAATAGAGGGAATAAGATTCTGTTTCCTAAAACTTTTTTCAGCTTAAATTTTTAGCCATAGCATCCGGGCAAACAAGACTGTATTGGCTTATACAACTATGTCATTAACAATAATTATAAGAGCCAAACAAGCCACAAAACGATCTTCGAATACAGGGGCCCACATTGAGTGTTTCTGCTTTTAAAAATGTTATCGTAAGATGCCGCTCATAAAACCGCTCGTGTTGTCCAAAGCAAAAACTGTTCATATTTTATTAGGATTCCACAAAGAAAAATGGTGACGTAAAAAGAAAAATTCACAAACCACAAAAAGCAAGACTACAAGCAGTTGTATTTTTCCTCAAAGATAGGGTAGCGTGATATGAGAGGATGAACTAAAAAAAGGATGGCGCAATCTTAAAATAGCAGGCGACGAAGCTGCAAGAAACGATTACGCAAGCCCTCTATCAGGCTCCGTCCTTGTCAGAATTCAGAATTTTATGTTCTGTCCCTTGCCACTTGAGGGTCACGTTATTACGAAGTTCCGCATTGCATATGTTACTACTTCTTTAGAAAACTTATGCTGTAGGGGTAACCTTTCAAATGTGGTAATATGGTGAAATAGAAAAAGTAATCAGACAAAAAAACTCAAGTTGTGTTACCCTCGCCGAATCTTCTTTTTTTAATTAAAATAGGGCTAAATCAAACGGAGAGTAGCGACCGTTACAAATGAATGAACTCAAATAGCGTAGTGCTTTTATTTATTTACCTCTGCTTTTCACTTTCATTTCCGTTTTTTTTTTGCCTAACTATGATCAATATGACTGTTGCTTTGCCATTGATTTTGGTCCCATGTGTATACTTTGTTCTTATTACTTAACTGAGAAAGCCGATTCTTTATAAGCCCGGTGGCCTCCCTTTGGCTTCCTCGCCATTAGTGTTTCAATAATAATAAATTTTTCTTTGCATTTGTACAATTTATTGCAAAAACAATAAACTGAAACTGAAGCGTGACGTCGTGCGACCTTTCCGATTAACTGGAGTTTGTTACAACAAAGCCGAACCGATCAAGGTTTAGGAGATTCAGCTTATTACTTTGAAGTCCTTCCATAACAAAACTCGACGCCAAAGAAAATGAGACGCTTTGTAGCAATCATAAGTGAGTTGCACCAGGTTCGCCGCCTTTCCGCTTCAGGCAGCTTAAAGCTTAGAATAACATGAGACACTCACACGCGGCCATTTTAATTTTTGCCAAGTCAAGTCTCGCCATTTTACTCTTCTCTTTCCCCAAATCGATTTATTTTACAAGTTTGAATAAGTTAATTTCATTATTACGAAAACCAAAATAAGATTTTGACGCAAAGGACGCCATTTTGGGGAAGGGAGGAGAAGGGGTGCGAAAGTGCTTTTCAATTTTATTTTTTATTATTATTTTTATTATTTATTTATTTATTTATTTTTTTTTTTTGATGCCTTCCATTTAAATTGCTGGGTCGGAGTTTCTTTTTCCGCAAAGCTACCGTTTCTGGCATCGACAACAAAAAAATGTTCTTGATAGAAAAGGTGAAACTATCATGTTTAAATATACAATACTCATGATGTATTGATTGATGATTTTAAGGTTAAAACTGCAAATTTAAGTGTTCCAATTTCTTTCTCCATAGGAAATTGTCAGAGAACAAAATTTTAGAACTGCCTAAGGAGATATTTGCAAATCTGACGCGGTTGACATATCTGTAAGTTGTTGGATATAATTTTGTTTGCACATAAGACCAGTAAAGTTTTCACAGTCATGTTAGTTGATTAAAACATAGTGAATATACTGGGGCTGTACCACAGCAGAACTTTCCGTCAGCTGTGAGAATTGTATGGTGATTTGTAGGAGAGCTTGGATCATGAGTTAGACGGACAACTAATGAGTGGTCATTACTGCAAAGCTATATTGCTTTTAATCAATTTTGTTTGTGAGGCTGATGATAATGCATTATACCGAAAGTAATACAATAATAATTTGTCTCTCATATATTAATGAAGACCGAAGAACTCGCTCGGGGGCTGATAATTATCATACTTTAAATATACCATGCGGTTTGTTCAAAAATCATCTTAAAAACAATTTCAAGTACAATATTCAGTCTGACTTGTTAATGTTTACTGTAATTAATTCAATCTAATTTTGACTGGTTAAGATCTCAGAAATTTCATTGTGAATGTTATTTTAAAACACAATAAAAGTTTCGTGCTTTTCGAGGTTTTTGAAACATTCTTAAAATTCAATTGATTGCAGATCGTAGAAGGCTGCTTGCTAGAGAACATGGCAAAAATATTGCGTTCATTCACGTCATATTCTCATTTACTAATTAGACTCTTTGCAATCCCTTTTTTTTTCTTTCCTTGTGTGCTTGTTGAGATAGCCCATTTCGATCGAAACTGCCGCCATGTAAGTTTTTAATAGCGAGCGCAACCTGGGCCCCCCTTGTCAGTTTCTTTAGCGTCGGGGAGAGAAGAAATGGGACGTCTTTTTCTCCTCTTCCTGCCAGCCCCTCGTTAGTTTTGGTGCTCTCGCCATATTGCACTCGCCATTATAAACCAAGATACCGGCAGTTCGATGAAAACATACGATATTGACAATCACATAGGAAAAAGGAGGTTTGAAAACAGCGTATTTATTGCTCTAAAAGAAAATATTTTGGGACGTATTATGACCTCGATGTTTAGTGTCATATACTTAACATTATCGTGCTTATAAGCTTCTATAGGAGCTGGTGTAATAACTCCCTCCCATAACTTGTTTGGGTACAAAGAAAAGAAAGAGAAATCGAAAGAAAGAAAGAAAGAAAGAGAGAAAGAAAGAAAGAAAGAAAGAAAGAAAGAAAGAAAGAAAGAAAGAAAGAAAGAAAGAAAGAAAGAAAGAAAGAAAGAAAGAAAGAAAGAAAGAAAGAGAGAAAGAAAGAAAGAAAAAAAGAAAGAAAGACCAAACATGTAACTAATTGCAGACAATTGCCAATAAAGAAAGAATGAGAGAAATCACAATTTTGCATTGATTCAAACAACTCAAATGAGCCTCTCACATAGGGACTTTCAGTTTATAGGAGCGAGGTTATTTTCCGGCTTTTGTACGGATCTATATTTATCGATCTGATGCAATTCCAGTCCCCTTGGTCTTTCTGATAGCTCAATTTTTATTTTATTTTAGTAGTTAGTACTGATACTTTACTAGCTTCAGTGTTACGTACGATGTAGAATCTAGCAAGGGAGGTGTGGGAACAAATATGAGCACGTTGATTCACTTGTTCTTTAGCCGAAAATCTCTTGTGCTAATGTTATTATGATGAAAGTCGCATTTAATTATACGAAGCGTGTTTCTTGTTTACTTCCAGGAAAGGTATTGTCTTCCTGTAAAAAAGTAAAAGTCACTTCCTGTTTATATAGCCAAACAGGCGTATCCTAAAGTGGCTGACGAATCCTACTATCGTTTACCTCTTTTTTTTTATGGGAGTCCTAATGAGCAAACATAGAACAGCTAATTGCGAGAAGAAACAGTAATTGCTATCGGAAAAATCGTTTGAATTTTTAAATTGCGTGTATTGACAGGAAAGAGGAGGGAAAAGAATCAATCAATCAATCAATGAAACACAGTGTGCACGGTGTATTTTAAAACCGTAACAAACTCGCAAGGAGGCTGCAAAAGTCGGATAAGAAAACGATAATCAAACCCTGGCTACTCACCTAGCTTTCAAAAACTCATTAATAATTCGTAAGCCTAATTGACCTATTAAATGCTCGATAAAACATCACATGGCTGGTTTTAAAACCCGATAAAACGTTTTAAATGTTTTTCTAGTATGCTTATTTCCAACGTTCACAAAAGCATCATTGTTATGACCTCTCTTGACACACGCTATTCCAGGAATGTTCTTGAAGCCGTTCAAAAAACTTGCAGCATGTTCTTTATCGGGTCTAAAACTACGAGGTGCACCCGATAAAACACTGCTGCTCGTGTTTTAAACATTATATGACTTCTGCTTCCCAAATCACACACACACACACATAGACGTCTATTGTATGCGGCTAATTATCTGTGAAAGCTAAAGGCCGATTTAGACGGCACAACTTTTGCTTACCACTGTCGCATGCGATTTCTAGAGCGCGCGCTGCTCGCGTCATGCAAAAATTCGCACACAACTCTCATCATTCAACATTGCCTATACCTACGATGGTTGTAGGATTTTGAGACATGTTTTAAATTCCTGTGACATTTTATTTGCGACGAACACAACAGTCGTTAGCGAGTTGTAGGTTTGATTTACACGAAACAATTCGTGTCGTAGGCCCGTCGTAAGCTTGTCGCGTGCGACGAAGTCGTACCGTGTAAATCGGCCTTAAGAGTGCTTCTTTCTTTGAATCAGCAATATCCTGGAACCATTTTCCTATTGGCCATCATAAAGAAATCTCATCATTTAATGTCATGATATATAAAAGAATAGCGGAGGAACACCATTTGCCGTCGCTTCTCGCTACTCGTAAAGTTGTAATTTATATATGTTCTTCAAAATTTTATAGCTTATCTGAACTACCCCATATTTTATAGCCACTTCAGTGTTTACTTTTCCAGGAACCCAAGTCAGCTGTAAATTCAATAGTTATTGGAAGTAAATAAAGGGGTTAGTTGTTAAAGAAACTGTTGTGCAACTTCGGCGTGGTAATGCAAAGCATTATCTGGCAAGATAATTAAAGAGATCCAAGAAGTGATGTTTTGGATGTTAGCTGTCGAGGAATTGTGAGTTGTGTTGGTTCAGTATAGCGAGCAGTTGTGCTACAAGGGTGGTACAAGAGGGAACATCATTGTTTGATTCCATGGGGATTTAGAGTGCCGATTTAGAATATGAAGCTTTCCTCTAAAATCATTTTTTTTTAACAATTTTTATTGCCTTTACGTGACACGTCATTTACAATACTGAACACTACTAACATTACTTACAATAGTCACAATACTATCCACAGTAACTATATCTACATTGTTAACAATACTTACTATACTTAGAAAGCTAAAAGTACTTACAATGTCCACACTACATACAAGAATAACACTATGTCTTCAAGTGAACTTATACTACATATACTATTTGCAGTACAATACCTACGCTACAGTACAATACGATGCTTCTACTATTTATAAAAAGAATATTTGTGCTACTTACAGTCCATTTTTAAGGGTTCATATACAGCACAACGACTACTTACGACTTACTTACGATTTGTACGCGTATCAATTAAAAGTAAGGACGAAGAGATAAACGAAAAGAAATAAAGGACACGAAAAAGAAAGGGCAAAGAAGAGAGAGGCCGCACTCCTGACACAGAAGTCTTGGAACAAGAGTGGAGTTAAAAAACAAAACTCAAAGATTCAGTAGCGATCAGGGGAATATCCAAAAAAAAAAAAGCAAATTGAAGACATAGTTCATTTAAAACAGTTCCATTTTAAGTTGTATTTCTTAACAGCGTTCGTTTTGTAAGCAGAACTTTTTTTTTTCTATTTCTTGGCACCTTAAGAAGGTTTGCGAAAAAGTATGTAAATTCGGCAGGGTTTCTTAATTTTGGATGAGTAATTCAGTAAATATGATATCTGCCAATTAGGAGTGCATGATGTAAAAGTATATCCTCAGTATTATCGACTAAACCCAGACAGGTAGGTAGGGTCAAAGAAAAGTCATGAGGCTTAACCAGATGCTGTATCAACCAGTATTGTACGTTTTGCCAAAAATTTTAAACAAAACCACATTCCAAGAAGAGATGGATCAGGGTTTCTGTGTTTTGTTCACAGAAGGTACAGGCGTCCGTTAACGAAATACCTGTTTTATAGAGGTAATTTTACGTTGCAATTCTTCTGTGAAGGAGTTTAAATTGGAAAGTTAAAAGTTTAGTTTCTCTAGTGCAATAAAAGGGCAGAATATATGACTCATCCCATTTTATCGAATTTTCGTAAATTCCGCAGTCAGTTATCCATTTTACCTGGCTTTTAGCTGGTGTTGAAGTGATTCCTTTAACGATTAATTTTTAGGCTTCTTTGCAAAAGTTTAAAGATGGTAGTAGTTTTTGGCCACAAGTCGGTTGGTTTTTGGAATTTTCATAATTTGATCCTGAAAAGACTTTTTCAATTTTGCCATGGCAGACACAACACCGTAGTACGTCAAAAAAGTGGTCTTAGCTTCTTAGTCCTCATAATTTAAAATAAAAATCGGACGTATGATCTAAAATGTCTTTGACCTTATTGACTCCTGCACGGGACCAATTTCGATAAAAGACAGGTTGATTAGCAATCCTTATAAGGGAATAGTATCAAATCGGTGAATTTCCAATGTATGTTGGCTTTTCTTCGTAATTTACATTTGACCAAATTTCAATTACCTCTTTAGTGAAAATATCTTGAATACTGAAACCAGCCACATCAGCTTGGTTAAGTTACCAGTCAGAAGTAATTTGCTGCCATGTTTCTTAGTAAAATAATCAACAAAAGTTTCCATTTTTTTTTTGGTTGTTGTCATCAAGGTACTTCTGCACCCATTTGGCTTTCAAAGCGAAATTAAGGGATTCGATATCATTTTTAATCCACCGTCTCCTCTAAATCGTTACGACTTTCTGTGTTGATCCATGATGTGGAGATATGCCACAGACTATCAGGTATTCCTGAAAAAAGGTTAGGTAAATTTATGATTTATTGTTGAATTTTTGACATTTCTTGAGGTATTTTGAAGAAATAGAGGTCGTTGCCAGAAATACGAGCTCGCCCACCATTCTTGGACATAAAATAATATCAAATTTAAATGTTTGGTCTATGAAATGCTGTAGATCAAGAACAAAAGACCGAAACTGAACACGCAAGCGGATTCCATTCGCGCGAAACTCTTTACCTAAATGCTTTTATGCTAATTTATTTTCTCACTTTCAACACCTATAAATATGCCTTTCCGTTATTTCCATTTTACTCATTTGACAATGACGATATGAAGTCGTCGAAACGTCATGCAGTTTTACTATCGTTAATTTTCTTGGTAAAACATAAAATAATAATACCAAGAACACGCACGCAAAAAACGTTTTGAGTTAATACTGATGGATATTGTGCTACCTTACCAAGGACGTTATCTTGCATTGCCGCTTATGCTTCATACATTCTATGAATAATGTTTTCCTAAACTCTATTTTATCTATATAATTTCTGCTACTTCAATATCTGGGAAGAACTTATTAAAAAAATTCATATTTAAGAGCAAATATTGGAATAAATTAGTATTTCTATTTCAATGAAATCCCATTAAGGGTAAAATAGATCGATGGCCAAAGGCTGCAACCCAAAGTTTAGCAACAAAGAAAGGATAAAATAAAGATAAAGGAGCCAGAATTTCCTCATCTGGTTCGATATTTAAAGCAAAGTACCGAGATTCTCACAACTGCTTGAAAAAGCCTCCTTCTTTTGCAATGGATTTTAATGCATTTCTCCGTTTTCTTTGACACAGCCTTGTTATTTTTCTTTTCGTTAGCTCTTCTGGAGATAAGATAATCACATTTTTAGTTACTTTGTAATTAATGACTATCTAATAAAGATAATTATGGCGCAATTTTCGTTTCCGTTCACTTATTGCAAATAAACGTCTGTTTTTCTGAGAACCAAACACACAATATATGACTCACTCGGCAAAGAAATCGCGTAGCAGTATAACAGCCAACGGCGGATAAAATGACATCTAGTTACTTCGTGGCAACAGCGGAATTCTAGAGCGTCTACCAATGTGTCGTCGCGGCATTGTTTACATTTTCACCTAGAGCAAAAGAAAGCATGATACTACTCTTAAGCGAGATTTTTGCGTTAACAGAGGGATCTTCGCGGTACAAATATCAGTGTAAACTAGCGGGATTTTGGACTAAAAAACCCAGATTTCCGGAAATTTTCAGCGCTTTTAATCTCTGTAGTTGTTTTTTTAGAGATGTTGAACTACAAGAAACAGAAAAAAAAAGTTCGTGCCATTAGCACTTTAAAAGTCTGAGAGAGGTGAAGATTCCCCGATTTCTGCGAATTCCAGGGCCTGTGAATTCGAAGCGCATCGTGATATTTGTTGATACCTCTCTGCAAGCTTATGGTGCGGCTGTCTATATCCGATGCGAAGGTCATAACGATGCCGTCACCAGTCGGCGTGGAGTTTCTAAGGAAGCGAAACGCGACAGAGGCACGAATTTCGTAGGTTAAGTGGGCGAATTTAAGGAACTAGTCGGCCAGTTAGACCAGCAAAAAGTTCAGAGCAAGACAGTTGAACTTGGAGAAACATGGAGATTCAATCCATCAGCTGCTCCATATTTTGGAGAGGCCCACGTGCGCACGCTGAAAACATGATGTGTTACTTGAAAC
The DNA here is from genome assembly GCF_977016875.1 of Pavona decussata. NCBI lineage: Eukaryota > Metazoa > Cnidaria > Anthozoa > Scleractinia > Agariciidae > Pavona > Pavona decussata. The sequence goes on along the minus strand of NW_028145502.1, from coordinate 6,319,351 downwards.
TAGGCCTAGCCAATAAGTAAATTGTTTTCTGCTAAACGAGCACCATGACCAATTTTTATTATCTTGGTATTTTTACTTAGCTGTTATTCTATTTATGTTTTAATTAAAAAAAAAATGACGACAGAAAAATGAGTCATTTCCCGGAAATATTATCTTGCCCACCATTTGGGGACTTCAAATAATGATACTGAGAACACGCTTGCAAGAAACTTTTTATGTCAATACTGATTAATAATATGGTTAATGTTATCTTTAATTGATGTTCATGCTTCATACCATAACATTTTCCTTCACTATATTTTATCGAAGTTATTTCTGTTACCACACAACCTTGCAAGAAATGATCAAACGGAGTCATTTTTAAATGCAAATACTGGAATCAACTATTACTTTCATTTCATGATAATCACCTTAGCAGTAAAATAGGTCGCTGGGAAAAGGCTGCAGCGAATTGTTTAACACCGAAAAATGGAATGAAAAGAAAATAAAGAAGCTAAAGATTATCTCAACACTTCGATATGTACTCACGATTCTCCGGCACAACTTCTGAAAAAGTCCTCATTTTTCAAAGGTCTCTTTTGCGTTGTTTCATTTTCATCGACACAGCCTTGTTAGGTTTACTTTCGTTTGTACTTCTTGATGTAAGATAAAGTTTCCTTAATCGCATTGTATAGTTGACTAATAATAATAAAACCAAATATGACACTTTCCTGCATTCCATTTCCGTATAGCAAATAAACATCTGTCGTTTCCTGAGAAACTAACACATTATCTAACTCACTCGGAAAAGAAACCGTGTAACATTATAAAATGTAATGGAGGCATTGTATATATTCAATGTTTGAGAAACACTGTTTTGATTGGCAAGTATATAATAGCTAATGGAAACCTGAACAGCTAGTCGCTATCATCAAATGGAAGTGGCTGACGTCTCTTGCGCAAAATGAGCTGCGATGTTGTTAAAATGTTTTTGGGGAAAAAGAGCACATCTATTTGCGAGAAGTAACTGTAGTTATTGTTACCCAAAAAAATCGTTTAAAGTTAAAATTTTTGTTATATAATGAAAGGAGTTGAAAGCAAACATTATAAATAAATAACACTAAAGAAAATAGAAAAAGTAAAAGAAAAGAAAGAAAAAAATCAAAAATTAAAAACAAAAGAAAAGAGATACTTCTGATACTGGAAATTGTTCAAGGGTCAAATCTTTTAAATAAAATGCAGTATCAAGACTGAAAATTCAAATATTAAACCGTGTTTCGACTTCGTATATATAAAGGGGAAAGGACATTGGTATTGGAAAGGGAAAGTAAAGCCTTTAGTGCTTGGAAGCGGCTGATTGTTTCCTAATCTTTATAGCCTAAAGGCGAGAAAGGTCCAACCCTCTAGAACTCAGTGATGCTTGCTAAAAAGCCTGGAAGAACTTCTAAGAAAAATGCTGAGTCTCCTGAACGTTGATTGGTTCGGCTTTGTTTTAACAACAGGCTTTCAATACCAACTGTTAAAGGTCGCACGCTATTTGAACTCACGCTTTTGTAACGACCGCTGGTCTTTGCATTGTTTGATTTTAAGCCACGGGGGAAATAATCCAAAAATTCTCTGAAAATTTTCTGATGCAAACTTGTGATATGATGAGCTTGACAATTAAATTTCACTAACCTCGTGTGGTGTTGTGTCATTTTATGGGGTTGATGTTTTTTTTTTAGTTTATTCCGCTGATGCTCCAAACAAAAGAGGAGAGGTGAAGCAAGCGAGTAAAAAGAAAACATGGGCATACATTGTGGGCTTCCTAAAAAAATCAACATTATTATCAAAACAACAATTGATTCATTAATGAATTTATTTAGCACCAACTTTCCATTTCCGTGCGAATACATTCGTCTTTGGTATTCATATTACGTACAGATGACAGATAACCGATACTATTCCAATATAAGTAAAATTGATGCCATCAAGTGCTTATTATATGAGCTTATATGCGGATGTTTGTCCCTGAAAAGTGCGTTTTCCGTGGAATCAGGCGATACCATGAGAGGACGCAGTGGAAGTCTACTGTAAGTACGACGTCACGCAGAGATTTAATCTTTGTGGTTCCTTGAGGCGTCTGTAATCTCATTCAATATGACAGAAAATGAACGGCTCATGTTATTCTCACTTCTTTCTTTGCGATCTGGACAGTGTTTTTGAATATCGTAACTCGATACAAAATTACCGCATTACTCCTCAAGACGAGATAAATTCGAATTAAATAAGTCTGTGGCCTGCCAGTGCTTATGTACGTACCGTCTAGTTAGAGGTACCAAGCAATTGTTGATCATACCGATCAAAAAATATTTATATACCTTTAATTATATAAAAGGGACGCGTCGGCAAAATACCAAGATTGTATGACGCTTTGCTTGGCCACGTACTTTGTTTTGTTATGAATCAACAAGATCGATTTGCGCGAATTTTGCTGCAATTGTATGGTGAAAAAAATATTAGCCTGAATTTCGTACGATGCGTCCTGTGCACAAAGCTCGGAAACTAATCGCCATCCTTTTTGACCGGGCCTTTAGATCTACTAGTTGTACATTCGCTTCCGGAACACAACATTCCCAGCTAATGTTTCTATTGTTTTGCGATAAGCCGCTGGCTTTTCAAATTTGGATAATAACTATCACTGTGTGGAAACGCGGGCACAATGATACAAGCATCTTGAAATGCGATCGCGTAATTATATCACGGCACTGTTTAGCGGGAACGAGAAGGAAGCGCGCCCTTCCGAAATTGTGATCGATCATGCCACGAAAGTCGCGTGGAAGTTCATTAGAGAAAAAAAAAGGAAGATGCGCAAAGCAAGAAATAAAAGGAAGCGATTGCTAAGAGCCGCTAATGAAAGCGAAGCCGGACAGATGCGAAGACAAAACCTGAGAGACGTATTCTTCTGCTTTGGAATTGGCGCGTGTTAATTATGCGAAATGGTAGGCATTGAAACAAAGGAAATACAAGGGACAGAACCAAGGTAAGTCTCGCTTAGTTAAGAAGACGTAAGTTATCACAGAAGAGCATTTGCCTAGACAACCACAATTTTGAATATTCACGCTTAACATAAACACGACCAACATGATCTTGCCTTGTGCATCATCCGGGTTATTGTTCCGGGGGTAGGCGCCATAACATTCATAGTGTAGTAGAGCGGCTCTTAAAATTTATACTCCTGAACTTACAATGAAATGGAACAATCCATACTCACTTTTAGAGCAGGGGGCACGACAAATTCACTTTGTGCTCGAAATGTCCAAATTGTAGATGTATTTTCACACCAGACAAAACCATAATGAGGGGACTATATAGAACACTTTTATCAGTGAGGTCAGTATTTTACAAAAAAGCAATAAAAAACACGCAACTATATAGCTGGTGAACGGCCCTATTCTCCCAAAGGAGATAAGGAACTAAGTCAGTAAGTCAATATAGCTGGTGAAGTAATGAAGGAAGTGACTATAAAGCAAACTCGTAAAAATAATTAAATGCAAAATAAAAAAATGCACAGCCAATGTCGTGGTTGATATCGGTGTCATGGTCTCGTGTAACAAAACAAACAACGCTAATACAGCAACTCAGCCTTTAATTTTTTATCCATAAGAACGGTGGGTGTCCCACCTGATACGGTCTGATGTAACGTAAAAAACGCTAATACAGCAATTCAGCCTTTAATTTTTTATCCATCAGAACGGCGGGTGTCCCACCTGATACGGTCTGATGTAACGCAAAAAACGCTAATACAGCAACTCAGCATTTAATTTTTTATCCATCAGAACGGCGGGTGACCCACCTTAAACGGTCTGATGAAACGTAAAAAACGCTAATACAGCAACTCAGCCTTTAATTTTTTATCCATCAGAACGGCGGGTGTCCCACCTGATACGGTCTGATGTAACGTAAAAAACGCTAATACAGCAACTCAGCCTTTAATTTTTTATCCATCAGAACGGCGGGTGTCCCACCTGATACGGTCTGATGTAACGTAAGAAAAGCTAATACAGCAACTCAGCCTTTAATTTTTTATCCATCAGAACGGCGGGTGACCCACCTGACACGGTCTGGTGTAATGTAAAAAAACGCTAATACAGAAACACAGCCTTTAATTTTACATGGTATGATGTGACAATGCAGTCACCAGTGTAGCCAGGCATCGGTCAATTGATATCGATCAGAATGGTGGATACCCCCCTCCCCCTCCCCCCTTACATACACGCTCTAAAATAAAATGAAGTAATTTATTTCCACAAGACTGAAGGTTGTTTCTCCTCGTACAGTTTACTATAGCATCGTTATTATGATGGAACAAGACAGAGGTATGCATATACATGTACATGTCTCACAACTCTTGTCGCGCGTGACTTGAAGTGCGCTTTTTCTCGCGTTTTGCGCTCGCCCGCGAAACACACACGAAAAATAACGCTTGTTCTGCGGGGCCAGTATGGTGTTTCTTCTATGGAAAAGTGCGTGTGCATTTTGCTTTCGTCTAAAAGTTAACTTTTTTTTCCGGTGCAAATATCGTACTCAATTTTCGGGTTCTTTTAGCCTCTTCGAAAAATCGCGAGACAATTAGTGTATCTGGTATCGCAGATTATAAGTGAAGAGAGACAACTAGTCACAACATTAACAGGACCGCTCGCCAAATGCCATGGGATCTGATAATTTTGTCCACATAAGACTCCCTTACCCGGCTCAACTTTTTTCTTACAAATATGATAATACTTTAAAGTAAATTTAAACTAATAGAGAGCAACTGTTTACTATGGTAGTGCCATAAATATGCATATTCTTCAAGACTCGCCACAATTAATGCATTTGTCATTGTACTGTGTTGACAATAACACTCGTGCGATCACTTTTTTCAGGATTTCACTCCCAAGCTCACGATGTCTTTTTTTTATGTTTCTTCTAACCGTGTCTCAAGGTGATTTAATAGCGCGCTTGATTTATGTCTGCCCTCTTGAATATACTCCGGGAAAATGTTGCACTTCATTTCAGAAAACGTATTATTTGCTCGATGATTAAATTTAGATCATATTCTTTCGGCATACAATTTTGTGGTCTCAAAACAGAATAATCTAGGAATGCTAGTAAATTCTGCACCACGTTACTCACAGCAGAGAACGCCTGAGTCATGTTGTGCGCGTGATTGTTTCGTAATCGAAACCGTATATTTACACTATCAAATCATTTGCAGGATCCCGTTACAGCATTTCTTGCCTCTCTTTCCCTCTCACGTCTTCTCTTTTTCCTTCCTCTCTTCTGCCTTAACCTTTCTTCATGAGTATCTCTGCGCCAGTAAATGGCCCGCCTTTGCGAGCTATTTTAGTCGCCGACGTCCGCCATTTCGAGTAGCGCAATTACCTTGTACATTTGCATTTAGTCTAATTTCACATCACGTTTTTATTTCTTGGCACTTCTTGATGTGACATGTAGTCCAGATCATATTCCTATACCCTGCCTGGTCTGTTTTCGATTTAATTACATCCTCCATGACATAAAAACAGATTACGACACCTTGCAAGTCCCAAAAGAAAAGAAACCGGGTGAGTCTTAATTTGAGGAATGTTAGGAATGCTAGTAGATTCTACTAGCATTCCTTTGCGGAACTTACAGTCGAGCCCGCCTGCGTCTTGTCATGCTGGTACCACTTTCCTATTGAACAACCTATTGTGATGAATTCTGTCTATTTAAAAAGGGAGAGCGCAGGAACACCAATTGTCGTCGCTTCTAAAGATTTTCGGTTGTACGGTGTATTCGAGAGTAATTAAGAGGCTGTCCGCGTTAGAACGGATAAGGCAAATTTCGACTGTTCACCGATTTCGCTGATTTTTTCTATGAACATCAATCACTATAACCCATAAACAAATATCATATTTACTGAGCTCAATGCGATTTTTTTTTCGTGGTAGGCGTGACGGTTTACAAGGTGACCTCAAAACTACCCAATTTACCTTCGAGGACTTTACAATTGATCTATACATTGCCGGTGCTGTTAGAACGTCATTCCTTGCTCAAACACCTTGAATATTTTACACACACTGAAGTTTCATTTGTCAATAACAATTCGAAGGTTTAACTTTTGTTTTCTGTGAATTTTTGACTGAGTTACAATTTTTTCAATATACCCCCTCCTAAACTTCAGAATGCATTAAACGTGGCATACCTGTAGTTAAAACCTATTTTCACAAAAGTGGGACCTGGCTTAGGGTCAAGTATATTTCAACTCAAAAACACCATTCTACTAATGTATGGAATGAAATTTGAGGGAACTTTATGCTGCGTTCCGTGAAGAGCTCCGCGATATCCCTAAAATTCACGGATTCCAATCGAAACTAAACATAAAGCCGTCAGGTTGATAGACACATTTCTGACCCGAACTCTTCCGTAAATACAATAATAATCACTAGTATATATTACTGGCTATTTCGCCATATTTTAAGGAAGATCTATCCCTTTATTGGTATTATAAATGAAACCTCTTGAGCTATTTGTCTTTTCCACGATGTGCTATGGCAGTGTTTGTTTTGCGAGACTGACAGTAGTCAATTCCAAGTATATAAATTATATTCAATATCCATTCTACGCTCAATTTAAAGCGTTACCTTTCTTGTATGTATGAATAAAATCAGTAGTTAAAAATTGTCTCCAAGACAAAGAATTAGCTTGGGAAAAAGTTCCTTTCTTCCTCTTATAGTATGTGAACTGGCTTCTTTACGTTTTCTGACGCAGTGTTTATTTATCAACGTATCAAGACTCCATTGTTCACTTCAGTCTTATTGAATTGAAACCCAGAGCTGTTTCGATTTGAATATTTTGTCAAAACCCTCCTAGCACATACTGAAAAGTTGGTATTACTTAAAATGTCTGCTATTCCATCCAGTTGTTCCCTGCATGAAAAATTACAGACTCATTGTGGATTCAGCGGAGACAAGGAAGGCGTTGTTTTGCTTTCTGAAAGCAACTCAAATATATCAGCGCATTTCACGAGTTGTGTGTAACAGCTAACATGGCCTCTCCATCACCGAATATGTATGGCGTTCACACCATTCGCTTGGGAGACGTGAGAAAAGATTCGTCGAGGATGTATACGCGTCATCAGAAAGTTCAAGGGCGACGAAGCTGCATCAAACGATTACGCAAGCCCTCTATCAGGCTCCGTCCTTGTAATTCACAATTTTATGTTCTGTCCCTTGCCACTCGGGGGTGCGAAAACCCTTTTTAATTTTATTTATTATTATTATTATTATTATTATTATTATTATTATTATTATTATTAGTATTATAATTATTATTATAATTATTATTAATATTATTATTATTATTATTATTATTATTATTATTATTATTATTATTATTATTATTATTATTATTATTGTTTTCATGCCTTTAATTGGAATTGCTAGGTCCGAGTTTCTTTTTCCGCAAAGCTACCGTTACTGGCTTTGACAACAAAAAAATGTACTTGATAGAAAAGGCTAAACTATCATGTTTAAATATACAATACTCATGATGTATTGTTTGATGATTTTAAGGTTAAAACTGTACATTTAAGTGTTCCAATGTCTTTCTCCATAGGAAATTGTCAGAGAACAAAATTCTGGAACTGCCTAAGGAGATATTTGCAAATCTGAGGCGGTTGAGATATCTGTAAGTTGTTGGATATAATTTTGTTTGCGCGTAAGACCAGTAAAGTTTTCACAGTCATGTTAGTTGATTAAAACATAGTGAACATACTGGGGCTGTACCACAGCAGAACTATCCGTCAGCTGTGAGAATTGAATGGTGATTTTTAGGAGAGCTTGGATCATGAGTTAGACGGAAAACTAACGAGTGGTCATTACTGCAAAGCTATATTTCTTTTAATCAATTTTGTTTGTGAGGCTGATGTGTTTTGGCAACACAATGCCTCAGATTATGGTAATGCGTTATACCGAAAGTAATACAATAATAAGTTGTCTCTCATATATTAATGAAGACCGAAGAACTCGCTCGGAGGCTGATAATTATCATACTTTAAATATACCATGCGGTTTGTTCAAAAATCATCTTAAAAACAATTTCAAGTACAATATTCAGTCTGACTTGTTAATGTTTACTGTAATTCATTCCATCTAATTTTGACTGGTTAAGATCTCAGAAATTTCATTGTGAATGTTATTTAAAAACACAATAAAAGTTTCGTGCTTTTCGAGGTTTTTGAAACATTCTTAAAATTCAATTGATTGCGGATCGTAGAAGGCTGCTTGCTAGAGAACATGGCAAAAATATTGCGTTCATTCACGTCATATTCTCATTTACTAATTCTCATTTACTAATTAGACTCTTTGCAATCCCTTTTTTTTTTCTTTCCTTGTGTGCTTGTTGAGATAGCCCATTTCGATCGAAACTGCCGCAATGTAAGTTTTTAATAGCGAGCGCAACCTGGGAGCCTTCGTCAGTTTCTTTAGCGTCGGGGAGAGAAGGAATGAGACGTCTTTTTCTCCCCTTCCTGCCAGCCCCTCGTTGGTTTTGGTGCTCTCGCCATATTGCACTCGCCATTATAAACCGAGATACCGGCAGTTCGATGAAAACATACGACATTGACAATCACAATGGAAAAAAGAGGTTTGAAAACAGCCTATTTATTGCTCTAAAAGAAAATATTTTGGGACGTATTATGACCTCGATGTTTAGTGTCATATACTTAACATTATCGTGTTTATAAGCTTCTATAGCAGCTGGTGTCATAACTCCCTCCCATAACTTGTTTGGGTACAAAGGAAAGAAAGAGAAATCGAAAGAAAGAAAGAAAGAAAGAAAGAAAGAAAGAAAGAAAGAAAGAAAGAAAGAAAGAAAGAAAGAAAGAAAGAAAGAAAGAAAGAAAGAAAGAAAGAAAGAAAGAAAGAAAGAAAGAAAGAAAGAAAGAAAGAAAGAAAGAAAGAAAGAAAGAAAGAAAGAAAGAAAGAAAGAAAGAAAGAAAGAAAGAAAGAAAGAAAGAAAGAAAGAAAGAAAGAAAGAAAGAAAGAAAGAAAGAAAGAAAGAAAGAAAGAAAGAAAGAACGAAAGACCAAACATGTAACTAATTGCAGACAATTGCCAATAAAGAAAGAATGAGAGAAAGCACCATTTTGCATTGATTCAAACAACTCAAATGAGCCTCTCACATAGGGACTTTCAGTTCATAGGAGCGAGTTTATTTTCCGGCTGTTGTACGGATCTACATTTATCGATCTGATGCAATTCCAGTCCCCTTGGTCTTTCTGATAGCTCAATTTTTATTATATTTTAGTAGTTAGTACTGATACTTTACTAGCTTCAGTGTTACGTACGATGTAGAATCTAGCAAGGGAGGTGTGGGAAGCAAATATGAGCACTTTGGTTCACTTGTTATTTAGCCGAAAATCTCTTGCGCTAATATTATTATGATGAAAGTCGCATTTAATCATACGAAGCGTGTTTCTTGTTTACTTCCAGGAAAGGTATTGTCTTCCTGTAAAAAAATGAAAGTCACTTCCTGTTTATATAACCAAACGTATCCTAAAGTGGCTGACGAGTCCTACTGTCGTTTACCTCTTTTTTTATGGGAGCCCTAGTGAGCAAACATAGAACAGCTAATTGCGAGAAGAAACAGTAATTGTTATCGGAAAATCGTTTGAATTTTTAAAATTGCGTGTATTGACAGGAAAGAGGAGGGAAAAGAATCAATCAATCAATGAAACACAGTCTGCACGGTGTATTTTAAAACCGTAACAAACTCGCAAGGAGGCTGCAACAGCCAATAAAAGTCGGATAAGAAAACGATAATCAAATCCTGGCTACTCACCTAGCTTTCAAAAACTCATTAATAATTCGTAAGCCCAATTGACCTATTAAATGCTCGATAAAACATCACGTGGCTGGTTTTAAAACCCGATAAAACGTTTTAAATGTTTTTCTAGTATGCTTATTTCCAACGTTCACAAAAGCATCATTGTTATGACCTCTCTTGACACACGCTATTCCAGGAATGTTCTTGAAGCCGTTCAAAAAACTTGCAGCATGTTCTTTATCGGGTCTAAAACTACGAGGCGCACCCGATAAAACACTGCTGCTCGTGTTTTAAACATTATATGACTTCTGCTTCCCAAATTACACACACACACACATAGACGTCTATTGTATGCGGCTAATTATCTGTGGAAGTTAAAGGCCGATTTAGACGGCACAACTTTTGCTTACCACTGTCGCATGCGATTTCTAGAGCGCGCGCTGCTCGCGTCATGCAAAAATTCGCACACAACTCTTGTCATTTAACATAACCTATACCTACGATTGTCGTAGGATTTTGAGACATGTTTTAAAATTCCTGTGACATTTTATTTGCGACGAACACAACAGTCGTATGCGAGTTGTAGGTTTGATATACATGAAACAATTCGTGTCGTAGGCCCGTCGTAAGCTTGTCGCGTGCGACGAAGTCGTACCGTGTAAATCGGCCTTAAGAGTGCTTCTTTCTTTGAATCAGCAATATCCTAGTACAATTTTCCTATTGGCCATCATAAAGAAATCTCATCATTTAATGTCATGATATATAAAAGAATAGCGTGGGAACACCGTTTGCCGTCGCTTCTCGCTACTCGTAAAGTTGTGATTTATATATGTTCTTCAAAATTTTATAGCTTATTTTGAACTACCCCATATTCAGTATAGCCACTTCAGTGTTTACTTTTCCAGGAACCCAAGTCATCTGTAAATTCAATAGTTATTGGAAGTAAATAAAGGGGTTAGTTGTTAAAGAAACTGTTGTGCAACTTCGGCGGGGGAATGCAAAGCATTATCTGGCAAGATAATTAAAGAGATCCAGGAAGTGATGTTTTGGATGTTAGCTATCGAGTAATTGTGAGCTGTGTGTGGTTCAGTATAGCGAGCAGTTGTGCTACAAGGGTGGTACAAAAGGAAAAATCATTGTTTGATTCCATGGGGATTTAGAGTGCCGATTTACAATATGAAGCTTTCCTTTAAATTCATTTTTTTTTTAACAATTTTTATTGCCTTTACATGACACGTCATTTACAATACTGAACACTATTAACACTACTTACAATACTCACAATACTAACCACACTAACTATACCTACATTGTTTACAATACTTGCTATACTTAGAAAGCTAAAAGTACTTACAATGTCCACACTACATACAGGAATAACACTATGTCTTCAAGTGAACTTATTCTACATATACTACTTGCAGTACAATACCTACGCTACAGTACAATACGATGCTTCTACTATTTATAAAAAGAATATTTGTGCTACTTACAGTCCATTTTTAAGGGTTCATATACAGCACAACGACTACTTACGACTTACTTACGATTTGTACGCGTATCAATTAAAAGTAAGGACGAAAAGATAAACGAAAAGAAATAAAGGACACGAAAAAGAAAGGGCAAAGAAGAGAGAGGCCGCACTCCTAACACAGAAGTCTTGGAACAAGAGTGGAGTTAAAAAACAAAACTCAAAGATTCAGTAGCGATCAGGGGACTATCCAAAAAAAAAACAAATTGACGACATAGTTCATTTAAAACAGTTCCATTTTAAGTTGTATTTCTTAACAGCGTTCGTTTTGTAAGCAGAACTTTTTTTTTTTCTATTTCTTGGCACTTTAAGAAGGTTTGCGAAAAAGTATGTAAATTCGGCAGGGTTTCTTAATTTTGGATGAGTAATTCAGTAAATATGATATCTGCCAATTAGGAGTGCATGATGTAAAAGTATATCCTCAGTATTATCGACCAAACCTTGACAGGTAGGTAGGGTGAAAGAAAAGTCTTGAGGCTTAACCAGATGCTGTATCAACCAGTATTGTACGTTTTGCCAAAAATTTTAAACAAAACCACATTCCAAGAACAGATGGATCAGGGTTTCTGTGTTTTGTTCACAGAAGGTACAGGCGTCCGTTAACGAAATACCTATTTTATAGAGGTAATTTTACGTTGCAATTCTTCTGTGAAGGAGTTTAAATTGGAAAGTTAAAAGTTTAGTTTCTCTAGTGCAATAAAAGGGCAGAATATATGACTCATCCCATTTTATCGAATTTTCGTAAATTCCGCAGTCAGTTATCCATTTTCTCTGGCTTTTAGCTGGTATTGAAGTGATTCCTTTAACAATTAATTTTTAGGCTTCTTTGCAAAAGTTTAAAGATGATAGTAGTTTTTGGCCACAAGTCGGTTGGTTTTTGGAATTTTTCATAACCTGATCCTGAAAAGACTTTTTCAATTTTGCCATGGCAGACACAACACCGTAGTACCTCAAAAAAAGTGGTCTTAACTTTAAAGCGAGAGTTAAAGTCCTCATAATTTAAAATAAAAATCGTACGTATGATCTAAAATATCATTGACCTGATTGATCGACTCCCGCACGGGACCAATTTCGATAAAAGACAGGTTGATTAGCAATCCTTATAAGGGAATAGTACCATATCGGTGAATTTCCAATGTATGTTGGCTTTTCTTCGTAATTTAGATTTGAGCAAATTTCAATTACCTCTTGAGTGAAAATATCTTGAATACTGAAACCAGCTACATCAGCCTGGTTTAAGTTACCAGTCAGAAGTAATTTGTTGCCATTTTTCTTCGTAAAATAATAAAAAAAAGTTTTTATTTTGTTTGGTTGTTGTCATCAAGGTACTTCTGCACCCATTTGGCTTTCAAAGCGAAATTAAGGGATTCGATATCATTTTTAATCCACCGTCTCCTCTAAATCGTTACGACTTTCTGTGTTGATCCATGATGTGGAGATATGCCACAGACTATCAGGTATTCCTGAAAAAGGTTGGGTAAATTTATGATTTATTGTTGAATTTTTGACATTTCTTGAGGTATTTTGAAGAAAAAGAGGTCGTTGCCAGAAATACCAGCTCGCCCACCATTCTTGGACATAAAATAATATCAAATTTTAATGTTTGGTCTATGAAATGCTGTGGATCAAGAACAAAAGACCGAAACTGAACATGCAAGCGGATTCCATTCGCGCGAAACTCTTTACCTAAATGCTTTTATGCTAATTTATTTTCTCACTTTCAATACCTATAAATATGCCTTTCCGCTATTTCCATTTTACTCATTTGACAATGACGATATGAAGTCGTCGAAACGTCATGCAGTTTTACTATCGTTAATTTTCTTGGTAAAACATAAAATAATAATACCAAAAACACGCTCGCAAAAAACGTTTTGAGTTAATACTGATGGATATTGCTACCTTACCAAGGACGTTATATTGCATTGCCGCTTATGCTTCATACATTCTATGAATAACGTTTTCCTAAACTCTATTTTATCTATATAATTTCTGCTACTTCAATATCTGGGAAGAACTTATTAAATAAATTCATATTTAAGAGCAAATATTGGAATAAATTAGTATTTCTATTTCAATGAAATCCCATTAAGGGTAAAATAGATCGATGGGCAAAGGCTGCAGCCCAAAGTTTAGCAACAAAGAAAGAATGAAATAAAGATAAAGGAGCCAGAATTTCCTCATCTGGTTCGATATTTAAAGCAAAGTACCGAGATTCTCACAACTGCTTGAAAAAGCCTCCTTCTTTTGCAATGGATTTTAATGCATTTCTCCGTTTTCTTTGACACAGCCTTGTTATTTTTCTTTTCCGGCGTTAACTCTTCTAGAGATAATATAATCGCATTTTTTAGTTACTTTGTAATTAATAACTATCTAATAAAGATAATTATGGCGCAATTTTCGTTTTCGTTCACTTATTGCAAATAAACGTCTGTTTTTCTGAGAATCAAACACACAATGTATGACTCACTCGGCAAAGAAATAGCGTAGCAGTGTAACAGCCAACAGTGGCTAAAATGACATCTAGTTACTTCGTGGTAACAGCGGAATTCTAGAGCGTCTACCAATGTGTCGTCGCGGCATTGTTTACATTTTCACCTAGAGCAAAAGAAAGCATGATACTACTCTTAAGCGAGATTTTTGCGTTAACAGAGGGATCTTCGCGGTACAAATATCAGTGTAAACTAGCGGGATTTTGGACTAAAAAACCCAGATTTCCGGAAATTTTCAGCCCTTTTAATCTCTGTAGTTGTTTTTTTAGAGATGTTGAACTACAAGAAACAGAAAAAAAAAGTTCGTGCCATTAGCACTTTAAAAGTCTGAGAGAGGTGAAGATTCCCCGTTGTCTGCGAATTTCCAGAGCCTGTGAATTCGAAGCGCATCGTGATATTTGTTGATGCCTCTCTGCAAGCTTATGGTGCGGCTGTCTATACCCGATGCGAATGTCATAACGATGCCGTCACCAGTCGGCGTGGAGTTTCTAAGGAAGCGAAACGCGACAGAGGCACGAATTTCGTAGGTTAAGTGGGCGAATTTAAGGAACTAGTCGGCCAGTTAGACCAGCAAAAAGTTCAGAGCAAGACAGTTGAACTTGGAGAAACATGGAGATTCAATCCATCAGCTGCTCCACATTTTGGAGAAGCCCACGAAGTAATAGTGTAAACAGATTAGAAATCCATTTATGCCGTTGTAGAAAACCGAGATGTGATTAATGAGGAGCTGATCACGATGTTTACAGGGTTGGAGTCCCTACTTAATTTCCGTCCGTTGGCTTATCAGAGTTTAGATCGGCGAGAGGATGTTCCATTGACCCCTTACCATTTCTTGCATGGCCAAATGGGAGGAAAATTTGCCCCTGAGTCTGTTAAAACCACTACTTTTTATTTGCGTCAAAAATGGAGAAAGGTTCAGGGCATTATTCCACGAGTGTGGAGGAGATGGCTCAAAGAATGTATTCCTGCCCTCAACAGCCGACCAAAATGAATTCCGAGACTTAAAATTTGGAGATGTTGTTCTTGTGATTCAGCCAGATGCTCCAAGAGCACATTGGCCATTAGGGCGAATTGTTAAGAGATGGCCACACCCGTGCCATTCCCATTGGAATTAATAGCTAATCAGTTATTAAGAGCCACACAAGGACTACCTTCCAGAGCGGTAAGGGAAAATATTAAGAAGACGGTAAACGAACTAGAGCGCTCGCTCTTAGAAACATTTTGAATTTTCGTGAAGATTTTAATTTTCGTGTGCAAAGTTAGTTTTTGTGAGAATCGCTTTTGGGGGATTTTCTTGAAGGTGTGGTGTCAACCGCGTTACCGTTTTGAAGGTGTTTTTTGGCCGATTACTGTCTGGCTGTTGGTTTTTGTAGAAATTTCCTCAACCGCAAAGTTGAAGAGCAAAGTGTTACAAATTAACATCGCCTCTCAACTTTTCACGATAAGGAAGAGAATTGAACAAGAAAAAAATATATTGTAGGGTGTATGATAGTAACATCTTAACTCGAGCAAAACAAAAAATCGGATCACCAGAACCTCCACAGTTAATTGTTTTTTTTTCCCAGTGAGTTGCTGTAAAGAAAGGAAATTCTACATTGTAAATCAATGAAACAATAAGAAGACACGTGTCAAGTGGAATGGAGGAAGCCTTACTACCTGGCTCTAGCTTCAATTTCTAGTGAAAGACAGGAAGAGAGTCCAAAGTCAGCGTGCCAGCCGTCGCTTGTAGTTTTTGCTAATGTATGGTTTGCAAAAGATATCGCATCCGTGATCTTAATAACCAAAACTCAAGTATAAAAACAGCAAAACTTTTCCTATGATGATTGGACGTCGAATGACTAAATTGTTTGCTGACCCTACACAAACGCGCGTTCGCCACAACATGGTCTTCATTTTTGTTTATCAAAAATCAGTACTTAGTCCTGCTCAGCCAAACTTCTTTACTGGAAGGATTATGTAACTTGACTCCAGACCTCGAATTCAGTGAAGTGATTCCTTATTGATGTTTTATAGCTCTATTAATAATCATGTGAAAAGTGATAATATCATTATTGTGTTAAAGTGTAATGTTGAAGGTTGTTAGAAGCGTAAAGTTTTTTCTACGAAGTTCTCAAATAAACATTATTTCGCGTGTGTCTGATACAGATTTAAAACCTAAGCAAGATGATTGAGCAGTAGGGACTATTAACTAACACTCAAACTTTGTTAAATTGCAGATATTTACAGAATAACCAGCTGCAGCATTTACCAGAGGGCATTTTCTCTTCCTTGGTTTACCTTGACGAACTGTAAGTACCACACAGAGTAATGATTATTTGGCTCTTGTCAATACAATTGCGTTCTTGTACCATATACTCAGTGCATTGTCAGCATTCCAGATGGATGTCCTGGGGTAAGGGAGGGGGTTGGGGGGGGGGGGGGGCGCATGAAGGGGATACTTTAAGAACTCTGCATTGCCGTGGTTACAATCAAGTTGTATGACATTTGGTTATTAGAGGAAGTGGGTAACTTTCTTGTTTGCAATTTTAAGGCTCTCAACTGTTTCTCGTAGCCATATAACGCTTTGATTCCTCGTCTCGGGATCAATTCAGACACTCCAGTTTCCTCCTCCTTTGATTGTTGAGATAACATTTAGAGTCCTCATTGTGGTTATTGTAGCCTGCAAGCAAGCTCTCTTGGGGGTGGGGGGCGGGAGGGGAAAAGAGGAGAGAGCTTGCAACGATGTCTCAGGATTTTCATTTCTGCGTTGAATTTTTCGACGCAAAATGCTGATTGGTGGATATTGAATTTGGTGCTTACGTCATTGCGCTTCGCCTGTGTCGTGTTGACAACACAAAAATGGTGGCGGAGTTTCTATTTGTGATGGTTGCGAGAATTTCTCTAAATAACTTAGGTTTTTTAGGGCAACGTTTTTTAGAAGCGCAATGATTTCATTTTGATCTGGCACTCTCACGTCTGCTTTGCTACTCGTTCACAACATCACAAATTTCACACGAGTTGAGTGTTCCAATGAAACCACGTTGTCGATATTGAGAATTGCGTTCTCGTTCTCGGAGACCCGGCTGCAGAATTGAGATCCTTCCGATTTCCTTGCACTGCTTCTTTTTTCCCTGGCCGGACTGTGTCCAGTTTTCGACATCTTTTAGGTCCAGTAGTTTTGTGGCGTTGACACTGCAGTCGGCAAGATTTGCTTGACCCTTGGGACGACATTTGTGACCTCTACTTTTTGGTCAATCGGCTTTTAGTGTGCTCACAATTAAGTAAAATCCTTCACTTAATTATCTGATTTTTGTGGCACTTCGTAGGCATACTCGATCAGAGAAACTAAAGTTTTTTGTCAGCAAGGATTCCCGTCTTTCGAAGTGTATCTGATAACATTGTACCTTTTATATGTTTGTTTACGTTTGCTATCGTTTACGGTTTGCGCTGATTGGCCAAATTCTGACAGCTAGGACAGCAGAGAGACGCGGGGAGTATTGGGGGCGGCATTCAAATTCCTGAGACATCGTTGCAAGCTCTCTCCTCTTTCCCCCTCCCGCCCCCCACCCGCAAGAGAGCTTGCTCGCAGGCTATGGTTATTGTTATTACGGGTACCAAATTTTTTAAGGTCATCATTCGTGACCTGAAATTGGTATATAAACCAGTGGAGAGTGTATAAAAATGATAGCAAGACGTTATGATAAATAATCGTGAGTGGATTAAATTAAACGTGCTGTGAACATCGGGACAAGAACCGCACATGTGTTGCCAGTGTCATTGCTAAATTATTAAGGCTACACCATAAATTTTAGGTGATTCCGCTGGATAGTATTGTGCATTGTTTCTGCGCATAAACTTTTGCGTCATTAACACGCGTCTGGCACGCGTGCGCACGCTGAAAACATGCTGTGTTTCTTGAAACTAGGCCTAGCCAATAAGTAAATTGTTTTCTCCTAAACGAGCACCATGACCAATTTTTATTACCTTGGTATTTTTACTTAGCTGTTATTCTATTTATGTTTTAATTAAAAAAAAAATGACGACAGAAAAATGAGTCATTTCCCGGAAATATTATCTTGCCCACCATTTGGGGACTTCAAATAATGATACTGAGAACACGCTTGCAAGAAACGTTTTAGGTCAATACTGATTAATAATGTGCTTAATGTTATCTTTAATTGATGCTCATGCTTCATACCATAACATTTTCCTTCACTATATTTCATCGAAGTTATTTCTGTTACCACACAACCTTGCACGAAATGATCAAACGGAGTCATTTTTAAATGCAAATACTGGAATCAAATATTACTTTCATTTCATGTTAATCACCTTAGCAGTAAAATAGATCACTGGGCAAGAGCTGCAGCGAAAAGTTTAGCACCGAAAAATGGAATGAAAATAAAATATAGAAGCTAAAGATTATCTCAACACTTCGATATGTACTCACGATTCTCACAACTTCTGAAAAAGTCCTCATTTTTCGAAGGTCTCTTTTGCATTGCTCCATTTTCGTCGACACAGCCTTGCTAGGTTTACTTTTGATATAAGATAAAGTTTTCTTAATCGCATTGTATAGTTGACACATAATAATAAAACAAAATATGACACTATCCTGCATTCCATTTCATTATAGCAAATAAACATCTGTTGTTTCCTGAGAAACTAACACATTATCCAACTCACTCGGAAAAGAAACCGCGTAACATTATAAAATCTAATAGAGGCATTGTATATATTCAATGTTTGAGAAACACTGTTATGATTGACAAGTATAATAGCTAATGGAAACGTGAACGGCTAGTCACTACCATCAAACGGAAGTGGCTAATGTATCTTGCGCAAAATGAGCTGTGTTAACTTTTGTTGTTGTTGTTGTTGTTGTTAAAATGTTTTGCGGAAAAAGAGCACATCTATTTGCGAGAGGAAACTGTAGTTATTGTTACCCGAAAAAATCGTTTAAAGTTGAAATGTTTTTATATAATGAAAGGAAGTGAAAGGAAACATTATAAATATATAACACTAAAGAAAATAGAAAAAGTAAAAGAAAAGAAAGAAAAAAAAAATCAAGAATTAAAAACAAAAAGGAAAGAGATACTTCTAATACTGGAAATTGGTAAAGGGTCAAATCTATTATATGCAGTACCAAGACTGAAAATTCAAATATTAAATCGTATTTCGACTTCGCATATATAAAGGGGAAAAGACATCGGTATTGGAAAGGGAGGGTAAAGCCTGTAGTGCTTGGGAGCGGCTGATTGTTTCCTAATCTTTATAGCCTAAAGGCGAGAAAGGTCCAACCTTCTAGAACTCCGCAGTGTTGCTTGCCTAAAAGCCTGAGAAAAACTTCTAAGAAAAATGCTAAGTCTCCTGAACATCGAATGGTTTGGCTTTGTTCTAACAACAGTTTGTCAAAACCAACTGTTAAAGGTCGCACGCTATTTGAACTCACACTTTTGTAACGACCGCTGATCTTTGTTTGACTTTAGCCAGGGGGGAATAATTCATAAATTATCTGTAAATTTTCTGATGCAAGCCCGTGATATGACGAGCTAGACAAATAAACTTCACTAACATTTTATTTTATATTTTTACTTTATATTTTTTTCTCCCCAATTAGTAGGGCACTTGTGCTCGGCTATTATTATTATTATTATTATTATTATTATTATTATTATTATTATTATTATTATTATTATTATTACATCGTGTGGTGTCGTGTGATTTTATGGGGTTGATGTTTTTTAGTTTATTCCGCTGATGCTCCAAACAAAAGAGGAGAGGGGAAGCAAGCGAGTAAGAAGAAAACATGGGCGACCCATGGGATACATTGTGGGCTTCCCCAAAAAATCAACATTATTATCAAAAGAACAATTGATTCATTAATGACTTTATTTAGCACCAACTTTCCATTTCCGTGCCAAATACATTCGTCTTTGATATTCATATTGCGTACAGATGACAGATAACCGATACTATTCCAATATAAGTAAAATTGATGCCATCAATTGCTTATTATATGCGGATGTTTGTCCCTGGAAAAGTGTGTTTTCCCTGGAATCAGGCGATACCCTGGCACCACTTTCCTATTGAACAACCTATTGTGATAAATTCTGTCCATTTAAAAAGGAAGAGTGCAGGAACACCAATTGTCTCCATTTCTGAAGATTTTCCGTGGTACAGTGTATTTCGAGAGTAATTAAAAGTTGATTGAAAATATTCTCTATTTATTGCGATGCAACAGCTAACATGGCCTCCCCATCATTTAATATGTATGGCATTCAGACCATTCGCTTAAAGACGTGAGAAAAGATTCGTCGAGGAAGTATACGCCTCATCAGAAAGTTCGAGGAAAGCTTACTATAGGGAATGTGATGTGTGATGCAAGATACTAGTTCAACTGAAAACAAAACTAAAAAATTTAAATTTCATTTATTTATTTCGTTACTTCGCAGTCAATTTCAAACAATTTGTCAACAAGAAAGATATTAAATAAATTTTTTACTACTATGACAAATACAAGTTATAAACAACATCAAATAGGGAAACCCAAAGGTTCTTCGACAAAAAGCCTGCTCAAAATTTTGATCACCGGAAAACTAAAACCTTTTGTTTTCGGAGGGGAGAATGTGTGGTTTACAATGTGATAAAATATAAAAAAAAGGAAGTATGGACGATTCTATTGACAGTGCTGAAAACGACGATGAAGGTGTGGAGCTTTACCGTCAATTGAAAGCACTATGGGGAGTTGCCAATATGCAAGCCAGAAAGTGGATCTTTAATCCGCCTAAAGTTATTAAAACTAAATGCCAGTAAAAATCAAAGAAATCATTTTCACGGTAAAAAAAAAATCGATTTCGCTCATATTTTGTTAGTTTGAAGGCCTAGGTAAGTAAGTAAAGGAAATAAGGTTAATATTTTGAAATATTCCATATAACCAGGCAAGGAGCCATAATTAGAGATGGAGACCGTAACGAGATGCCATTTTGACTTGTGCCATGTGTTGTACCAAAACAATATATTTTTAGAAAAACTTGCGCGCATACGCGCGTGCGCGCACGCGTGTAAATGGCCAGGATCGCGCGTGGAGAAATTGAATGCTTTTTCTACCCGTTCAAACTTTAAAATTTTGCTTGGGGATATATTCTCGGTGCCCACATTTAAGGAATTAGACCCTCACAACGAACAGGCAACAATTGAAAGAAGACGGAGGAAGTTGGAATAAGCGGCATATTGATCACATGACTCTCAAAGTTAAGTCAAAAAGACACCAAAACGGTGGCCGGCTGCGTGCATTGCTACAATTGAATGAATATGTACTCAGACAGGTAAGTGAATTTTTTCTCAGCTGCTTTCTGTCACTTTTGCCAGTATGATATGGTTCAAATTGTACCCGAAAATTGTCTAAAGTTCAGTTACTTGTTGTTGGAGAAAGTCTAAACACTTGTGGAAAGTTGTGATGCTGCAAAGTTGTTACGCAGTTTTCGCAACCTCCATATTGAACTCTGTCAGTCTCACTGTTTTCTTGCTCGTGAATCAATTTACGTGGCCATGAAAAGGAAGAAGCCAAACAACAACCGGCTACATGGATGGACTTTCTAAAAAATTGTACCTTGTCACATTCCGCGTAAACCCGCAGCCGGTTTCTTGGCTATAAACAAAGCCTGATTCCGGGATATAAAACAGTGGAGGATGCATTTGACTGAGACCGACACCGAGTTGAAACATTTGGATTGGTTTCTGGGTTTTAGTCAAGATACGTACTTCAAAATAAAGTCAAAAATTTCTTCTTTCATTTCAGCTTTCATTTTGTTTTCACTCCCGCGGACATGCATGAAAACTTTTGGTTTGTCTGCTAGTAGTTTTGTTTCACCTCTCTAGTTCTTAATTTCTGCCAGAGGCATTTTGAGAATTATTGGCTTATTTTGATGTTAAAGTTGCTAGTTTGATGTTGAGGAAATTTATCCTGCGAACTTAAAAAAAAGAAAGAGTTTGAATACAGATAAGAACGTGTTTACAGCTTTCTTGTCCCTTGGATAATCATAGAAATCAGCATCTAATAAACGAATGGACATTAATTTCAAGTCTTACGTGCAATACCTCCTGAAAGCAGCAAGGCAACAGCCGTCATAAGAAGCAGTAAGTTTCAATTTCGGCAAAAAGAAGTAATCGAGGAATTCACTTCTGACCGATGTTGAAAAATTTGACACAGATCTGTGAAAGAAACATGCTCAATTCGACAGCTTTTAGCTTGACTACTTAATTTCTGCCCATAAACTGAATAAAGTTTTATTTATTACGTAAAATCATACACTCGTAAAACTGATGACAGTTTACAAAATTTGGTGGAAGCGCCGAGTATTAATGCGATCTAGTGAGTGCGAAGTGAAAACGTTTGGGACGATGGACTTAACTCGTCTCCTCAAGGCTTCACCACCAATTTGAAATAAATAGTTGAAACTGACTTCTCCAATAAAATTTAAGTTTATATAAGACTTATATCAGCATCGCGGAGAATATTTTATGTTTGTATTTTAATATTTTAATGTTTTCTACTAGCTACGGTTTCAATTCAGTCAGGAGAATTTCCTGGAGTTGTTCCCAATGCTTTAGTTTTACAGCTGTAGTTTAGTTAGACTAGATGGAGAAACTTAAACATATACAGGGTAATAAAATGTTATTTTCACATTTAAAGTATTTAAAAATTATGTTATTTTGTCGAAACCGAACAAAACCTTCTTTTCCATTTTCCGTATAAGGTAGTAGCCCCACGCAAATTTGCGTGTATCCGTGCGGGTTTATGACGTGAAGGGTGGCGCAATTTTTTCTAAAAAAACAGATTTTTTGGTACAACACATGGGGACGCGTGGAGCCCACGCTTACGGTCTCCATCCGTGCTTATGGCTCCTGATATAACGGCAGAAAACCATGAAAAACGGTAACCCTACCGGAAGCTCGCATTTCACCACGAGAGAAATCGAAATTTTACAATTTTCAGCTTCTCGCTGTTCAGACATTTATATAGCTATGAATCTATCTTTCGTATAATTTGGTATATTGATTCTTCCTCAGTCAAGACATAGTAATTATATACATCTCTGCTCGTTTGTGAGCGAACCGAGCTCGGATGAAGTAGACACACTTTCGTCTATCACGCAAAAGTCTAAAATAATCCAAATTCAGCGAGAAAAAAAGCCGACCGGTAGTTTCTCAATTCCTCTCACACTTTGACAAAAGACAGTTCAGTAATTGATTTTTTTGGTGTACGGTTTTAAATATTTAGGATCTAGCAGAACTTTTACACGAACGCCGATCAAAGTTCGACAAAATTACAATATTCAGCACCATTGAAATCTAAAACTCTATATACCAAGGCGTAATAGAATAAATTAACTCCTCGGCCAAAATTTGTATAAAAAAGGCTTTAAACTATTTCCAACACTTTAAGCGATTTAAAAAAAAGTGCACTGGTGTTAAATATTGTCTACACGGGTACAACAAATCACCAAACACCAAAATAACCACAAGATAAAATTAAATCTCACTCGCTCCCTAATCTGTGTCACGTACGAGCGACTTTGCCAAAATAACAAACAGATGTTTACATCCCTTGATTTAGTCATATTTTAAAATATCTTACTTAACGATGCGCCAGATTTCCAGGTCAACTTGGTGAAGAAATAGACAATACATCCTGGAAGAATTAGAATTAATGGTATTAATGATAAGAGGCTTTATCATCCTTCGATAACGAAAAGCAAATATTGCATCGTTCTCTAAATAAGCGAATCTAGTTCTCCATTTCTCTGAAACAATACACTTAAAACCAGAGTTAATTGTTGGGTAACAGAACAACGATGTCTTGTTCGTTTATGACTATTGTCGGTGGGATTTGCGCGGGGATTTGCGGCGGAGACAAATGCACTAGCTCCTCAACTTCCGTCACACCACTCAAGCAGCGTGACAACCATACCAAACATCACAACAAGTCCTTGAAATTGTCATGTAAGCATGACAGCACGGCACTAAATGGGTTCGGCGCGCATAGATCAAAATTTTGCTTTTGTGAATGAACATGTGAGGTTGGATGGTGTTCTTTATTTCTTTTGTTTGAGGTTACAAAGCTTCTGACACTGTTCAAGGACCACTTATAATATTTTTTGTGGTGAACATGTACCATGATACAGCGAATACAACTTTTTTCTTGAGGGTAAGCGACAATTAGCCGATGAAGAGAAATTTACTTAAAAGACTTTCTTGAGTGTGAAAGCGGCCACGGTAAACGACAATGAGCTTAAATTCCAATGAATTATGGCATTATCAAAGCAAAAGGATCTGTTTCTTTTCTGATGTCTCTTATCTCTAGGAAAAAAAAAATTGCTCTAAGAGCTCTGCTGCGTTCTCTTTCATGGCTCAGGTCTGTCAATTTGATCTTCTTGTCGTAGCGCCGAGTGGCAGACTCGTTAATTTTTACAGTTTTCTTCGCCACTTGGTCTCTTTCAAATTTCTAAATCTCCAGGCATCTAAGCTAGGAAAGCAATGCTCATGACTCCCACGTTTTATGGATGATCGTGTCTAAAAGGACACACGAGTGACCAGGAGTGACCACGAATGACCACAAATGACCACGAATAACCACGAGTGACCTCGAGTGACTACGAGTGAACACGAGTGACCACGAGTGAGTACCACTGACTACGAGTGACCACGAGTGAGAATAACATGAAAATATTATACTGACGTGTTATGACGTCATTTTTATCACACGGTCTCTACTTAACCTCAAATAGACCGGTTTTTTTTTCATGGACACCGAAATAGGTTAATTTCATACTGGAGACGTTACAGATAGACGAGAGGTGAGCGGATGGGGGGAGCGGTGTGATATGTGGGGTGGGGTGGTCTAAATCTACTTCCTGCCCTTACCTCTAATCCCACCCCTTCCTACTTTTTTGTTGAATTTGCCTTTTGAGAATTTTGGGACTTAATCTCAACGGCGTTTTTCCGCACTTGACATGTCTTTAATGGAAATATCTCGTTCACGTTTCAAGCAATCCAAAAACTCTATGCTCATCCCGTGAATCTATGTTGTGGGGTGTTTGGTGAAATTTTTGGGTATATATTTTGGAGCAACAGTCGTAAGCGAGTTGTAGGTTTGATTTACACGAAACAATGCGTGTCGTAGGCCTGTCGAAAAGCCTCGCAAGCTTGTGTAATAAAAATTGTAATACTGCGCAGCGTAGTTAATAAATGTGAATTCAAAAGTTATAAAATAGACGCTGAAAGATAATTCGAATAATCTTTCAGTGTCCATTTTATAACTTTTGAATTCAGCTTCGTAAGCTTGTCTCGTGCGACGAAGTCGTACCGTGTAAATCGGTCTTACGATTGCTGTACAGGCCCGCAAATGTTTTCCGGACCGAAAATGATCCCCAACTTAAACCGCAAATGATCCCCGGACGGGAAATGATCCCCAGATTGGACCGCAAATGATCCTTGATCGCCTCACCATAAATATAGAATGGAATGGACTCAAATTTGGACAGTGGGTTTCAACTTTATAGAATTCATTTTTTGAAATAACACAAGTCGTTATATTAAACTATTTGCACGCAAATGTCACAACAGGGCCGTACCTAGGATTTTTTTGTCTGTGGGGGCAAACTCCGCACACCCCTCACAGGGGTCTACCGTATGCAGACAGGGTTTCTAGTTGGACCTTAATTTTGTTTTCACTCCTACACAGAAAGTTGCCTCTTCGACGTTTAGAGAAAAAAAAAACACACCGATACTTTTAGTTTTAAATTGTCATGACGCACTATCTACAACGATTACTAGAGAACCAAAAATCCAAATAGCCGTGCCAAGAAATACAACTCCTTGTGAAAAACACTAGCCGGGCCCGGCATTGCAACAATTACAGAATGAAGCTCATTGCATGATACAAGCAGTGATTAATTTCTGTCCTTACATTGCCAAATCTCAACAAGAAAGGCAGTTAAAACTATCAAGCACTAAAAAGAGCCAAGCCAAACCCAGCTGAAATCCTATGTGGCATAAAAACACCGTCGTTGAACACACAGAATAAGAGGTCATATTGAAAACGAAGAGAATTCAAAAGAGGAAACTCAAAAATTATTAGGCGCAAATGACCTGTCGGATGATGAACATATGATGGTTAAATCCAAACCCGCTACAAATACTTGCGAGCAGCGCAGGCTTTTAAGACCAATTTATCTCGGAAAAAAAGTACTTGTATAAGCTAGATTTAAAAAGGCTAAAACACGCGCCAGAAAGTGGCGTATCCTTGTCAGTCTTTGTTTACACACCAAATTCTAAACCATAGGCAGCCCAAACTGAAAAGAATCATTATTTTCATTAGAAAACCGGTACCTCAAAATATTTTCCAAAATAATTATTTGGAATTCACATTAAAGGAATATTTTTTCAGTCAATTAGTCGATTTTCTTGTGATCAGTGTGATGTTAGAAACGGAATTGAGTTTTCCTGGCGGGGGCAGCTGCCCCCTCTGCCCCCGCGCTATGTACGGCCCTGCACAACTTTAAAATTATAATGTAGCAGCTAAGTGCACAGTGAAACAGAACAATTTACTTATAAAATGGAACATACTTTGTACATAATTTACTTATACCATTACAACGCCTAAAATGTGCACGAATTGAACGAAATTCGTCATTTTTCAAATAGGGCGAACAATACGAGATAAATTTTGCCAGAGCAACTCAAAAATAGTTTACTGGAACAGACCAACTTACTTGTATTGGAAAGCCTCCTCCGAGAGTACGACAATTTGGCACTGATGTAGTAAGCCTTTCCCTAAGTAACCCTGCCACTCCCATCCCGAACGTATTCACTTTAGAGAATTCGCGAATCATAGCGAGTGGGAGATGTAACTTCGACGGATGTCCATTACCCGCGAGTGAGGTGATTATGTTGCCTTATTAGGCCTGGTGAACATTTTTGATATTGCTGTTGTCGCGATGTCTAGCTTAGGAAAGGGCTTATCTATAATTTACCCAAGTAACCATAGTCAAGAAGAAGCTGATTTTGACAGCATTGCTTTGGTGAGCTATGAAGCCCACCAAAGCAACTTCCATAGCCTTTAGCAAATAGACGCAAAAACAAAAGATGTACTCGAAGAATTAAAATTGAAGTATACAGAAAGCGAATTGCTGAAGATCAAATTTCCCTAAAATGTGGGGAAAAATTGACAGCTACAGTCAAACCTGTATATAACGGTCACCCTTGGGAAATGGCCAGGTGACCGTTATATACAGGGTGACCGCTGTACACAGGTTTCCTTTAAACTCCCCAGAAGTCAATAAATAGCATTTTTATGTATAAATTATCACTCAATTTACGTTTTAGTGACAATAACGAGTAACAGCAAAGCAATAATCAGGATAAAAAAAAAGGCCTATAAAATGTCCGTGGCGTACTTTTACGGAGGTGCAGTATACTCATCTAAGTTTCCTTGTAGGAAAAGCTTTTAACGTAATTATGGATTTAAAAAAAAAATCGGTTCTAGTTTTCTGATATTTCGGAGCTCGAAGCTTGATTTCATGTAGTATGTCATTGACTTTACTTAGTGTGAAAGAAAAAAAAATAGTGTGAAAGAAAGTTCTTCATGTCCATAGTACTGAGCAAAGTCTTTCAGCTGCTTTGCAAGCGCGACTGCCTGTGCTACTGTCTTATTCATGTTGTTGTTCCTTCGCGTCTCAGGGGGGCTAGCTGCAATTTCACCATCTTCGCCATCAAAGAGATCGTTCGGACCTCCTCCCTCCAGTTGGGGTTAGAGTCATCGATATATCCCTGGCATTATTCGTTAATCAAAACCCAATTTCGTGACCGTTATATACAGGTAGAAGATAATGAAATTGTACATTCAGGAAGTCTAAAGGGTGACCGCGTCCGTTATATACAGGTGACCGCTTTATGCAGGTCAACTTAACAGGAAATATAAGGGACGATTTTTGGGAAGTTGTTCAGTGACCGTTATACAAAGGGTGACCGCTATATACAGGGCCGTTATATACAGGTTTGACTGTATTCCTAAGGCGTCTATGAGGAGGACAATTGTCTTCTGAAGGTCTATGCCGACGACAGTGTGTTTCGTAAAAAAATTCAAAGAAAGACTGGGAGTCCAATCAGCGGCAAAACGAAAATGAAAGACAAAATCAACATATTACACGACAACCCATTGGACGACCGAGGCTAAAACGTTATGCTTAAGACAAAGATTTTATTGAGAACGAAGGCGACCATAGTGGGCGGATTTGACCGTCATCTGAAGAGCATTGACCGATTCGTCTTCCTTTTTCGAAAAAAAAAAAAAAAACTTGCGAAATTCTTAACTGACCCGCTCTTAATTTGGAAGGGTTTCGTACAATTCGTGCACATTTTAGGCATTGAAATGGTATAAGTAAATCATATAGATGTATGTTGCAGTTTATAGGTTTATATTGCTCTGTTGTACTGTGCTGCTATATATTAACTTTTAAGGTTGTGAAATTTGCATGTAGATAGTATAAATATCACGACTAGTGTTATTAACAAAAATGAATTCTATAAAGTTGAAATCCATTGTCAAAATTTGAGTCCATTCCATTCTATATTTATGGTGAGGCGATCGGGGATCATTTGCGGTCCATTCTGGGGATCATTTCACTTTTACTCCAAGAATACATAGATTCACATGGGTAGCAAATATGAGGTAAAAGAGTGTGTTTGCTCGCCTTTGGTCATATTTTCACACAAATCAAATATTGTTTTTGCAATACATTTACAAGCAAAGCAAACGTGGTAAATACCGTATTTACGCAATATTCACACACCTATGCAAATGTACGTGCAAGAGGAAGTACACGTTCAAGACAACTTTACCTCTAAGGCAAATATGAGTAATACCCCACATTTGCTCCAAGGAAAATGGATTTACGTGGTGAGCAAATGTGGTAAAATATCATGTTTGCTTAACTTTGGTCATATTCGCGCATAAATCAAATCTCATGTTTGCACGACATTTACAGGCAAAGTAAAGCCGGTAAATATGAGTAACACCACACATTTGTTCCAAGGACAATGGATTTACGTGGTGAGCAAATGTGATAAAATATCATGTTTGCTTAACTTTGATCATATTTGCGCATAAATCAAATCTCGTGTTTGCACGACATTTACTGGCAAAGAAAATCCGGTAAATATGAGTAACACCACACATTTGTTCAAAAGGATAATGGTTTGACGTGGTGAGCAAGTGTGATAAAATAATTATCATGTTTGCTTAACTTTGGTCATTTTTGTGCATAAATCAAATCTCATGTTTGAAAATAATTATCATGTTTGCTTAACTTTGGTAATTTTTGTGCATAAATCAAATCTCATGTTTGCATGACATTTGCAAGAAAAGAAAAGCCGGTAAATATGAATAAAACCACACATTTTCTCCAAGAAAAATGGATTAACGTGGTGACCAAATGAGGTAAAAAAACATGTTTGCTTGACTTTGGTCATATTTGCGCATAAATCAAATCTTATGTTTGCACGACATTTACAAGCAAAGAAAAGCCGGTTAATATGAGTAAGAACAAACATTTGCGCCAAAGAAAATGGATTAACAGGGTGGGCAAATGAGGTTAAATATTATTTAAAGAAGATGAAATCGTATTTTCACCAAAATGTTTATTCTGTGATCACAAACAGTCCTAAAGTTAGTTACAGTGTTTATATATTTCTGTCACTGCTTCACAAACAATAACTGATAACTCTCTGTATTTCTAAAAGAACTTATTACATTATACATGTACTTCAACTTTGAACAATAACCAATGCTTTCTTCCTTCTTTTTTGGCAAATAACAGAAGAAAACATCACTCTTAAAATAATATCTGAATTATGCATTATTTACAAGTAATAGGTCCTTGCATACAGCAAAGAAAATAGCTTTTTTTTTAATCAATTATGCTCAAACTAATCAATGAAAATAACTTAATTTAATTTTTTTCCCCAACTAACCAATGAATGTGTTTAAGGACGGTGCCTACTAATACCGAAGTATTTTTGTGCGGTTTATGACTATGCGGGAAAAGCAGATCTTAGGAAGGGCTATTGGTATTCAAAAAGAAAATCGGGGGTAACCATGCATATTTCAGAGATAACTAAGCAATAATATCTCTAAAAAGCGCCAAAAAATAAAGCAATGTATGGGATTTTTTCCTAAATTGAGCTTAATTATCTCTGAAAATGCATGGTTACCCCCCATTTTTCTTTTGAGATACCAAAAGCATTTGCTAAGTTCTGTTTTTTCCGTATAGTTTTAAACCGCGCAAAAATATTCCTGTGTTAGTAGGCACCACCCATAGGAAACTCGAGTATCTCGAGATGCGCAGAACGTATGCGCAGTAACAATAGTAGGTACCGTCCTTAATTCCACAAGGTTATCACGCAAACATTATCTGTTTTATCATTTGTTTAAAAAAAACCTATCAGTTTACGTTTGAAATAAAACTTAACACCTGTAGAGTGACAATGCAACTTAAACAGCTGAAATTAGGAGTTCCATAAAGTATCCATATCGGTTCATGGAAGGGGATGGACATTTTCTGGGACAAAACAATCACCTGCCACTTAAACAACATGGCCACCTTTGTACACCCTTTTACAGTTGTGCACCAGTGAAGAGTAAAAGTTTGAATGATGCGGCATTTTTTAATATGAAAGTAAAGGAAACATGGGTCCATGAAAAGATTTTAGTGTCATTATTTCAACAAAAATTTCAACTTTATGATTCTCTAAGCCCCCCTCCCCCCCCCCCCCCCCCAAAAAAAAAAAATCAATTTTGGATATTTATACAGCCAACTCTCCTAAGATTGACACCAGTACCAAGATGGCTACCTCTATAAGCTAGACAGGCTTTGTTGGTCCTGACATGTCTGAAATTAATTCCCCTGTTTGTAACTTATAAACTCTTCCCTCCAACATTTTCTTTTTGCAGTTTGAAATTAATGTATGATTCAAGACACATCATCATTTTACTACGCCACTCAGAAATACCATGAACACTTTCATTTGACTTTGACATGTATTACATGTATGCTACAACTAATCCAGCATGAGATGGCAAACCATAGAAAGGATAACCATTAGGTCTGTAGTTTAATTATCTGTAGTAGGAATATTGTGTATCATCTTTAATGTATTTATGTTGTATTTTTGGTTAATGGTAAAATAAATGAATTGAATTGAATTGAATTTCCAGACTTCATAAAATACTTAAAGTGTCGATGGTTTTATGAATCACAATGTAATTAACTCCAAGTAAAAGTGATCAAACTGTATATTACTGTGTGAATCCAAAACCTATTAACACATTCATTTCACTTTGACTGGGACCGGCATCTTCTGGAGCTGGACAGCTTTACACTGATGTGGTTGCATAACTTCAAAATTAACTGCAAATCATGCAGCACAAACTGAAAGATGATTTAAAATTGAAGGGGTGTCTGGAAAAAAGCCCTAAGTGGCCTCTGATAAATTGTCAGATTCTCCTTCCAAATTGCGTTGTATTCACTTGTGAGACAAAAGGAGAGTTTGACCCTACATCAAAGTCACTTAGGGCCTTGTTCCAGGCACTCCTTCATTTACAAGCACAATTACTCCCTCAATCATAACTATAACAAATCCGATTGGCTATCAACAGCCATAATTTGAGCATTAACAGGACAGTGTACACATCATGCCCTGTGTAATTGGACAGTTTACCTGTCATGCCTAATGTAATTGGACAATGTGTGTCATTTTGTGTAATTAAATTAATCTCGAAACTTAACTCAACTGCTGTCCTCTATTTATTCACCAAAAAGTTAAATTGTTGGCTTTTTTTCTCAAATTTTGTTGGAGTTAAGATTAAATGATAACAGGACTTTGTATCATCCAATTCTTTCTGTAACCATACTCACGATTAAACAAAAACTAATCACTGATTTCTTAATCACTCGTACGATTACAGACCAAATTGGCTCTACTCAGTCCAATTACCATTATCAATTGTACATGTACAACATAAGGTCCATTCACAAACTTGTTTTATCACTTGCAAAATCTAAAAAAATCTAAATCTGAAATCAAAAATCATAATTATTCCATCAGGTTAAAGGCAATAGGGAAACCACAAACTTGAATAGTGATTTAAATACAGCTGTTGACAAATGGTACAGGTGTCCAACTTGAGTTATCCAGTTTGAACAAGTTGTAATTGGACATCTGCAATTGAATTCCCAGGTTTTTCGTTTCTATGATTGTACAAATAGGCATGTGAAGAACCAATCAGATTCAAGAGTTTTGTTATTAGCACTACAAAAAATATATCTTGTTACATGTAAGCCTGGTTCACACTAGCAACATAACAACAAATGATAAAGTGTATCCCCCAAGATCACAGTAACTGTACAGTAAGCTGTGGTAAGGGTTTCTGTACCAGGGCTCAAAATAACGGCCGGTCAACAGATAATGTCCGGAATGATTGGAGTATTGACTGGTCAACCTTTCGTCTTGCCAGTTATGTTGACTGTCACATTCAATCGTATTGAAAACGAAATAAATTAAAATTTCCATGCTGTTCAGTTGTTATCAGTATGACAGCGTGTTGCTGTGTATTGCGGATCTTTGACCTGAAATCCTGGGTGAAATGCAACCAGAACCGTTGTTTACAACTTCGCGCATTGAAACAGATATCGGGGTTCACGCACTTCCAGTTGCACAATTAAAAATATTTTCACTTTCATTAGTTAATTTATTAGTGAGTTTGTTTTCATTTCGCCGCTGTAATTTATTTCTGTTGTTGACTATATATGAGCCTTTTTTGGAAATATATTAGGCCAGTTTTGCTTCATGTGCCCTTGTTTTAATAGTTATTTATGTTGTAAATTTGCACAGCCAGAAAGGATACGTGACCAAGCTAAAATGAATTTGACCGGTTATCATTTCCCGGAAACTCTGCGGAAATTATTTCGAGCCCTGGCGGTACTTGCCTTGTTTTAAAGAACAATCTTTGTCACGTCATTTGTGAAGCGCTGGTTACACTGATAAATTATTTGAAAACTGCTTAAACTGATTTAAAACAATAAGCTGCACTGAAACACTGAAAAAAAAAAACGACAAATAGTTGAAAAGTGAAATAATGGCAAACCAACTGTATGATAGTCATGTTGTAACACATGTTTACTGAGTAGCACCTATTGTTTTGCATCAAGCACGCTTATTTAACAAATCGACGGCAGTTTTCCATGGTCTATACCCTTATAGACCATAAAATGACGTCAAAAAATGTTCAAAACTCAAGTGGAACCACGAGCCGCAGGGGAGTGGTTTCACTGCCTAGTTTTGCCTAGTTTTAACTGTCCAAATGGCTGGTAGCTATTGTCTATAAGAGTACAGACATTGAAAATGACGTCAGATGTAACGCGCGCGCTTTCTCAACGAAAAAAATAGCCACTTCCGCTCGTACTTTTTCCATGTTATTGTAAAAAAACAAATCGACGGCAGTTTTCTATGGTCTATACTCTTACAGACCACAAAATGACGCCATAAAATGTCCAAAACTTGGCAGTGAAACCATTCGCCTGCGGCTCGTGGTTCCTCTTGAGTTTTGAACATTTTTTGACGTCATTTTATGGTCTATTTAACAATTAGTATAAATCTACTAGTGTTCTATCACGAATGCCGTTCTCTGATTGGCTACGCTACTCGCTATCTATTCTGTGATAGATAGCGAGTAGCGATTTTCAACAAAATGGCGGCCGCTTCTTCGCGTTTTCGAAGTGTCTGCGATGAGGAAATAGATAATTTACTTGTTTAGTTTTGAGCAACTAGTAGATTTATACTAAAACAATTAGATTATTCGCTCTCGATTTCTATGCGTGATAGTTGATTCGGGCTTCGCCCTCATCAACTATCACGCGATAGAAATCTCGAGCTCATAATCTAATTGTTAATTAGACGGCGAGCTCGAGGTTTCTATCGGCTGATAGTTGGCGAGGGGCGAAGCCCCGAGCCAACTATCAAAGGCGATAGAAACCGAGAGCGAGCCGTCTAATTGTTTTAGCATACCTCAGTGATCGATCTATGAAGCAAAAAAATCTTTATATTTCATAAATTTATATATATTTGTGCAATGATGCATGCTAAATCGCGCGCGCTCTGACAAACTGCCGTCTATCGATCGATAGACGGCACCTGTGTAGCCAATCAGATTGCGCGTTACGCGATAGTCGGTCACTGAGGTATGCTTTATAGACCATAGAAAACTGCCGTCGATTTGTTAAATAAATATTTTACTTTAGTTTTATTATCACCTTAGTTATCCCCGTGGCAAATACAGAAGCATGTGTGCACAGGGAGCAGAGGAGTTATGCTAGAAATGTCAATAAAAAACGTCTTACCTCTTAAAATTGCATTCTTGTATTCTTTGCGTAGTTAAAACCTCATTTGCGAACCAAATATATGCATTCATTTGCGATCGAATGCGATCGATCGTTTCGAACCGCCATTTATATTATTTTGAAAAGTGTCGACCGCTGTTTATTGGGCCAACTGCCTCGTTCGGAAAGCTTCGCTTTTCGAAAATCATTTGTTGGACTTCGTCCAACTGAATACACGGTCCCAATAAACAGCGGTCGACACTTTTCAAAATAATGCGGTTGACGCATGCGAAACGATCGATCGCATTCGATCGCAAATGAATACATATATTTGGTTCGCAAATGAGGCTTTAACTACGCAAAGAAATACAAGAATGCAATTTTAAGAGGTAAGACGTCTTTTTATTGACATTTCTAGAATAACTCCTCTGCTCCCTGTGATGTGTGTTGACTCTTGCCGGAGCGACTCTCAATAAATATTGATGATCGGTGCCATGTTCACTCCGTTGTTCTGATGCGACAGGACAATCCCAGTGGCGATGTAATGTTAGCGATTCGATGTCGGAGAGTTTCACAAAATCATGGAAAGTACCGCAGATCGGGATGAAAGAGAACGATCGACCCAAACGAACTATAAACACCACAGGCAGCCCAAGCTCGCGTCACTAGAGAGCGTGTAATAATTAATTCAGTGGTGGGCATGACGCATGACCTTTGAGTGCAAGCAGCCATTGAGAGTTTTTAAAAACGCATTATAAGACTTTGTATGGGAAATAAAATACTGTCGATTATGAAGGTTAAAAAACGCTAAATTTAACTTTCATTCAATAAAACGAATAAAACTGCCAAGTTTGCGGCGTCACTAGAGAGCGTGTGATAATTAATAACTAGTGAGACGATGACCCTTGAGCGCAAAGCGGTATTGGGTTACGGGCAGCCGTTGAGAATTTGAACGCATTATAAGACTTTGTATGGGAAATAAAATACCGACGATTTTGACGCTTAAAAAAACGCTAAATTTAACTTTCATTCAATAAAATGAATAAAACTGACTCCGTCTTATGAAGAGAATGACAGTGATTTCAAAGAATGCCCGAAACGGCAAAATAAACCCCAAAACGCACAAGAATACACCAGAGGTGAGTCAGTTTTATTCATTTTATTGAATGAAAGTTAAATTTAGCGTTTTTTTAAGCGTCAAAATCGTCGGTATTTTATTTCCCATACAAAGTCTTATAATGCGTTCAAATTCTCAACGGCTGCCTGTAACCCAATACCGCTTGCACTCAAAGGTCATCGTCTCACTAGTTATTAATTATCACACGCTCTTTAGTGACGCGAACTTGGCAGTTTTATTCGTTTTATTGAATGAAAGTTAAATTTAGCGTTTTTTTAACCTTCATAATCGACAGTATTTTATTTCCCATACAAAGTCTTATGATGCGTTTAAATTCTCAATGGCTGCTTGCACTCAAAGGTCATCATGCCCACTTAAGTAATTAATTATTACACGCTCTCTAGTGACGCGAACTTGGGCTGCCTGTGTAAACACTCGCACAGTTCGAAGATATCGCGCCTAAAATTCAAACGCTTCTCATGTGATCATTTATGTGGCGTATTATTGGTTAATTTTGTTCGCCGAAGGGGCTAAATGCTTCCCAGGTCACTCTCGTGTCGTTACTGCCGTCTCAAAAGTTCAGCGTACAACATTGCTTTTTGGGCGATACTTCATGTATGCATAAAATTTTCTACTGTTTATGTTTTTGGCGCTCTTTCTCCGATCCAGCGGAAATACAGTAATAGCGGGACTTTCAGGACTTCTTGTTTCTGCGTGTTAGAACGGCAACAAGGAAGGTGAAGAATCTCTCAATAAACTAGAAAGAGGTCCTTTAAATGGAGGGAAAAAAGTCTTGAAGAACGGCGGCGGATCACGAACAAGGAGGAAACATGCACTGCATCGACAAGGAGGGCACGATTAAATGCTCACTAAATACTTGCAAAGAGAAACTCCACAAAAGAACGAATTCTCTCTTTCTTGCAAGAAAGTATTAAGCTTACGCTTTTAAAAATGGTGACAATACAAGGAGGCACAAATAATTCTTCATCAGAAGACTGGGAAAAAAAACCCTTGGTTTTCTCGATTTGGAGCGAGACCAAAGGTAAGCTTTTAATTCCTTTTTTATACGTGTGTCGAGCTTGAAGTCACCTCTTGCCTTATTGATCCCAGTGAGCACTTGTTCATGCAAGGTATCTACAGCTAAGTAAAGCGGGGAAAACTCTTTCTTTCCAACCTTCAATTAAATACTAAATACTAATAACTAAATACTAATTTGGCTTCACAGTCTAACATATTTATTGGTACTTCAGTCAGTGCAGTGATTGGGGAAGGGGGGCAATTAACACCTGTGTTGGTCAGGGGAAGAGAACCAAATTATCGTCCGACACACTTTGCTAAGGATGACTTTATGTTCTAGTCAGCCAAGCCTTTGTTATTGTTTATTATCTTTAATTTCCTATGAAATAACACATAATTTTATGCAAACGACAATACATCTATCAATGTTAAGCCCAAAGGGTAGGGGGGGGGGGGGGAGGGCGTGCATATGTGGGGCATTTGAATGAAAGGAATGAATGAAATTCTTATATGCCGCACATATTACCAAGTCTCATGGCGGTTACAATTCTATAGAGTGAGATCGGATGTCAGCATCGGTCCATATTAGATCTCACCCACCCACCCACAAAACAACCCAAGAATAAAGAATGATTGTGAAAGATAGAAGGCCAGACCACACCAGGAACTACGTCCCCTACAACCTAGTTCCCAGCGTCTCTCTTCTTCCCGCCCCCCTGGAGCGAGAGAGGAGAGAGGGTCTCTCCTCTCTCGCTCCAGGGGGGCAGGAAGAAGAGAGACACTGTGAACTAGGTTGCGTCCCCTACTCTTGCGAATAGTGTGTGACTTCTTTAACATCCCACAAAGTAATCATGAACAGGGGTTGTGAGACGGTACTTACGATTTATCGTCCTTATCCGAGAAGACTAGAAAGTCTAACCATTTGCAGATGTCATTACAAAGGCAGCACTTTTCTCCTCAATTAATTTTAAAGACCCTGAGTGTTGGTCTGTGTGGGGGATTGATCCCACGACCTCCCACACAGAAGCCCGGTGCTCTACCAACTGAGCCAACCGGTCGAAGGTTGACCTCTTTTGCCTTCCCCACCCTCGGGAATTTGACTAGGAATCTGGGCCCCAGGGTGGGGAAATTTGCTTTTTTGCGCTGGGGAATGGGACCAAGTCACATTGTCCCATGTGCTTGTCTGTGTGCCGGCCATCTTGGAAGTGCCTGTGTGGAGATTGAAAGCATTATTTTCAAAGTGGACTTGTACCTTCTGCAAATAATCTCTATCCTATAGATGGTCACGGGACACTCAGTTGTATAGCTCAACATGTTAGACTTTTCGTTTTTGTTAGATTGAGGCAATGATATCTGATTGAATCATTTAAAATGCAAGATTTGTATACCTCAACATGTTACAATCTTTCCTGTTAGACTGAAAAAAATAAAGGATATCTGACTGTATCACTTGAAATGCTAACTTTTTATAGCCCAACATGGTGTATTCTTCCTTGTATTAGACTGAGAAAATGATGTCTGATTGCATCACTTGAAATGCTTGATTTATAAAGCTCAATATGGTATTCAGACCATATTGTTCCTGTAAGATTGAGGCAATTACATTTGATTTTATCACTTTAATGCTATATTTGTTGATTAATTGCTTTGGATTACACAATCCATCAAAGGAATTAATAAAAAAAAAAGCTTGGCAATTTATATCAATGATTTGTAAAATATACACAACAACTACTATGAACTTAAGGGATATTACTTCCCCATGGTGGGGATATTTGATCTGGTTTGACCCAATTTTGGGGCCCTACGGTGGAGATTCTTACCAAAAATTCTTCTGAAAAGTCAAATGCTCCCCATACGCCCAGTTCCCCCACCCCTTCCCTTGGGCTTAACATTGATAGATGCATAAAGGTCAACTAAGAAATATTATAGTGTTTGTATCCACAATCCATATTACTCGCACTTTCCACCTTATTTCGATTTTAATGAAAGCATTTTCACTATTTTTGTGAGTGAAACTGATTTAAATTTCAGCAAATTGCACAAGATCTGAGGCCATCAGGCCTCTGTTTGAGAGTAAACTGTCCTTCTGGCTTACCAAACTGCAATATATGACCACTTAGATACACCCATCAGTGCAACTCCTCTTCCAAGCTGCAACTACATGTGCCAAAGCAACAATGAAATTTGATTACTCTTATTATATCCTGTAAAAAGATGACCCAACAAAAGAGACAGTCTTAAGTTAGAGTAACTGCATTCTTTGTTTTAAGCTGAAAACTTACAGTCTATACAATACTGACTGTGTTCCAACAGAGCATAACACATTAAAACAGACTTTGGCAATACATTTATTATAGACTGCAGAGAAACTGCCTGATGTATGATATACAGTATTTAAATTGCAAAGCTTATAAGCAACCAAATAAGTACTTGTTATATTAATGGGGAAGTACAGTACTGTATCATACAAATTTGCTTTCCTTTCCAAAACCCAAAAATGTTTGTCTGCCAGCAGAAGCAAAGAAATAATTACATCTAGTTTTGTTATAAATTATCACCCCAGTGTAATAAGACTGTCTATTTGTGGTTCTGGCCAGAGATACTGAGTAGACCGGTATGGATTGAAACTTAGTTCTAAAAAATGGTAAGCTCACATGTATGTTTTTCAAGCTCTCACATTTTTTTTTTTCATGCACTAGAACAGACCACGAACAGATTCCTTTCAAGAATTGGGTTTATTTCTTTCCTCTTTTGATTGTGGAATTATTTGGCAGCTGATTGAAGGTCTTATTTTATCATTTTTAACCAAAGATACCAAAAATCTTATGATACTTCCCTTATAAGGCTATTCCAAAGGTTCACAGGGCTTCTTTGATGGAAAAATACTTCTTTCAGCTTAAGTAAAGTTCATTTGTTAATTAAACAATTTCCAAAGAAACAAATATTAAAAAGAATCTACACAATCTCCAAAAGTAAGGCATGAACAATACCACTGACCTTTTGGTGGAAACCAGTTCATCCAGAAGCTTCTTTTACATATCATTAGAAATTTTCTTATACATTTGAGTGTCATGGTTGTGAAAAATTATCATTGAGATAGGGTGAAGTTTGAAACTTTCTAGATAAGAGAGAAATGACTTGGACACCAATCAGAGCTAAGCTAAGACTTCAGTAGAGGGAGATATGCAAATCTTGTGATTAAAAAAAAAAATCCAACACAGTGACATATGTGTATTAACAGAATAACTTTGTAACAAAGATAATATTTAGAACAATATTGAGAAGTATTTAGAAAAAAAAATGAAGTAAATTAATTAATGAGATTGCAAGAATAATACTGGTAAGATAAGAGTTTAAACTCGAAAAGGTGCATGTAGTCATAATCATATCATTGTGCTTAGCATTGTAACAAAATGAATGAGCCTGCGATAAAAGTTGTTATTATAATTTATTGCTCCAAAAAATTATGGTTGTAAGATGTAGCTCCGTTGTTTACTGTGCTAAACTTGTTTAATATTGTATTTCTGTATTTTTTAGTAAAATTCCTATTTTTTTCATTAAGTTTTATACTTTACTCCTCCTTGATTTCAGCTTTTCTCCTTACTAACCCAAGAGTTGGTTATGATATCTCCACAAGACATAGATGGTAACAATGCTACAATCAACCTTGGTCATATAGTCTCTGGCAATTGTCAAAAGAAATACTACAAGGCCAAGTATGAAGGTTTATTATAATTACTGAGATGACTGCCAAAAGAAGCACTGGGACATGTACATTGCTACAGAAAATAATTGTGTTAACCCTCATTTGCTTCTGACAAAGGTATATTTGGTGTGGGCATGCTGATGTCAGCAGTAATGTTGAAAGTGAAAGTTGTTTCCTTAGTGGACAAAGGAAGTGTTAAGGAAAAGATCCAAAGTTTGCGTGTAGGTGATCCGTATCATATTTTCTTAATCAACTTGAAAGTAGTGTATCCTTTGTAACCAAGTATACATGTAAAAAACAGTAAGGCATGTCCATTCATAAAGGGTCTGATGTAATTTGAAGTTAGATGCAATAGAAATGAACAAAGCTCACTTTTTTCATGTTCCCTAAATAAATTTCCAAGCTGCACACATTTAGCTTACTATCTAAGTACCCAAACATATACAACACAACAGGTAACAATGGACCTGGACTATATACACTGTACAGTGTATATAAGCTTCTGTAGTATGAAGGAAGCAGTAATGAAACAAATATACATGTAAATACAATTTAATGCAAAGTAAAACAAAATAATGCATCCTAAGGGAAAAACTACAATTCTTCTGAGCCGCCATAAATGTGTTAAAAATGCAGACGAGGCAGTAACTTTTAAGTTTTGTTAAAGGCTGATAATTTAGACAGGGATTTTGACTTGCACTAATGTTGTGAACAACATCTGTTGAAATTTGTTGTACTGTGTAGCCTTGTCATTAGTACTTCTGTACATAATCAGAGCTTGCTATGAGTTATTGTTTTTCTGTTATTATATTTTCTTGTATTAACCTTTTCACTGGAAATTGTCAAACCAAACTTAGAATAAAAATTATTACAGTTTCTTGCACATTAATATTAGGATCGTGATCACCCAGGTTTCATGTTGCAGTCCAAATTTTGTCCATCATGTTTGAGGTAAAATATTTATCTGCTGGATATTATTCTTTCACGATGCATATTAAAAGCTATGTTTCTATTTCTGATTTTATTGACAGAAGTTACTTTGTGTTGATTTAGTATGGTAGACCTACAGTATATTTTTATACAAACAAATTCCTGAAGCTTAACTAAAATAAGTTAGGGATTTTTTCAATAAAATTATCCCTTTTATGATTCTTATCAGCAAGCTTATTCTGAGACTCCCCAGAAATTTCAGTCACAAAAGTCTTGTGATTTTGGAAAGTTCAAGATCCTCAAAGATCCTGGCAAGATCTGCAAAGGGTCCTTAAAGATC
The DNA here is from genome assembly GCF_977016875.1 of Pavona decussata. Classification (NCBI taxonomy): domain Eukaryota; kingdom Metazoa; phylum Cnidaria; class Anthozoa; order Scleractinia; family Agariciidae; genus Pavona; species Pavona decussata. Next base: position 6,277,988 of record NW_028145502.1, on the reverse strand, counting down.
TTGACAAGGTCTTGGCAAGATCTGCAAGGATCCTTAAGGATCTTTGAGGAACCTCAAAGATCTTGGCAAAGATCTTCAAGGATCGTCAAAGATCTTGGCAAGAAAGTTGAGGATCCTTAACGATCTTGGCAAGGATTTTTGAGGGTCCTTAAAGATCTTGGCAAGATTGTTTAAGGATCCTTAAAGATCTTTATAAGGATCCTCGAAGATATTCATGAAAATCTTTGAGGATCTTTAAGGATCCTCAAAAGATTTTCACCAGGGTTAGTCCCTTTTTTTTTAAACCATACATGTTTAACAATTGTCCAGACTTGCATGTGATGAAAGCTGAGATGTTGTCAGTCATGGACTGACTTTCATTAAACAAAAGTATCACTGTCAACAAGGACCTGTAAAAGCTTGCTAAATAGAATCTCAATGTTTTCAGTTAAAGCAGCAGTCAATTCCAACACTGGCCCTCAGGCTCCCCCATATTATTTGGCAGTGCAGTGAACTAGATCTTTCACAATAATATTGTGTAGTTCATCACCAATTATGAGAAATGTGGCTCCCACTATATCTATGAACGGCATACTGTATGATCACAAGAAAACAACTGACTCCAAATTAAAGGGGAAAAAAACGTCCAGGGTAGCCAAAAATGTACATGTATTGGTCACAATTCAAATGTGAATTCAATTTTTTTTAGTTTGGTTGTTGTGGCATTTACTTTTGGTTTTTCAAAATGTGGTAGTTTCTAGGAAGCCCACCGCAAAGATGCAGTCATATTTGGCAGTCAGTAATAATACTATCATCATCATCATCATCATCATCATCATCATTATTTTTATTATTATTATTATTATTCACAATAGGGGAAATGTTAAGCCCAATCATCACTTCATGTACACTGCAATAAGACATGTCAATGATACTGTATGATTGCAAGAAAACAAGTAACTCCAAATTACGGAAAAACGGCTACGGAAGCTAAACATGTAGATGTACACTGTATTAGACACAATTGGAACGTGACAAGCTAAAGGATGAATTCAAGGGTATTTTGTTTTGCTTGTAGCATTCACTATTGGGTTTCAAAATGTCACCTTTTAGACTGCAAAGATACAGTCATATTTTGGCAGTCTCTGAACAATTAGTACTATCATCATCATCATCGTCATCACACTCATGCCCAATACACTCGACCTGAGTCCAGTTGACTTCACTCCCAGGCGGGTTGAGTCCGATCGCGACCGGAACCGAAAATGAGTGCAAGGCGTCGGTGGTACCGAAAGTAAGAGGTAAACAGGAGCGAGCGATGGAGCGATGGAGAGGAGAGCACAGGAGCGATGGAGCACAGGAGCGATGGAGACAGTTTGTCTTGACAAGAGTCAATCGGACTCCCGGAAGTCTGTTCGCGCGAGACAGAGGAAATATCTCAAAACAAGCGCGCTACACATGTAACATTAGTCGTTCTTTAAGCCATACAAACAAGCGCGCTACACATGTAATATTAGTCGTTCTTTAAGCTACGAGGCGAAATAAGCGCGCTATACATGTAACATTAGTCGTTCTTTAAGCCATACAAAACAAGCGCGCTACACATGTAATATTAGTCGTTCTTTAAGCCTAGAGGCGAAACAAGCGCGCTATACATGTAACATTAGTCGTTCTTTAAGCCATACAAAACAAGCGCGCTACACATGTAATATTAGTCGTTCTTTAAGCCATGAACCGAAACAAGCGCACTATACATGAATATATCTCAGTCGTTCTTTAATCCATGAACCGAAACAAGCACGCTACACATGAATATATCTCGTTCTTTAATCCATAAACCGAAACAAGCACGCTACACATGAATATACCTCGTTCTTTAATCCATGAACCGAAACAAGCGCGCTACACATGAATATATCACATGAAACATTAGTCGTTCTTTAAGCCATACAAAACAAGCGCGCTACACATGTAATATTAGTCGTTCTTTAAACCATGAGGAGAACCAAGTGCGCTATACTTGAAACATTAGTCGTTCTTTAAGTCATACAAAACAAGCGCACTGCGCATGTAATATTAGTCGTTAGGCGAAACAAGCGCGCTACACTTCAATCTCGTACCCAGAGTCTTCAGGCTTTTTGGTCAGCGGGGCAACGCCGGGAAGACTCTGGGGACATCGAATTTTATCACCGCAGGATTTCTGCGGTAAAACAATGGAAACCCTTACGGAACAGCCAATCAAAAAAATTGAATTTTTTTCGATGTCCCCAGTCTTCCCGGCGTTGCCCCGCTGACCAAAAAGCCTGAAGACTCTGGGTACGAGATTGGCTACACTTGTAACATCAGTCGTTCTTTCAGCCATGAGGCAAAACAAGCACGCTACGTCGTTCTAAAAGCCATGGGGCGAAACAAGCGTGCTACATATGAAATATACCAGGCGAATTAAGTCAACATCACCAAACATAACACTCGACTCTATATCGGAGCTAAACAATATTTTCTCAAATCCCGCTCATTGAATTTCCGATTGCCACAGAATTGCCTGAGTATCTGGCTGAGTAATAAAGTACAATGTATGAATGTATTGATCGTATACATGGCGGCGATTATATGGAAACTGTCATCAACATAGAACAATCGCCGCACAGTAATTTTAAATAATAGCCACAGGGTTGTCAATCACTATCCCGCGAGCAGAGTCTCTTCCACTGATCGAGGAAGATCGAAGACACGCTGCTAGCAGGGTAGTGACCTCGCACGTTTTGAAATATGGAGAAAATGACTTTCCCGGCCAGCAATAACAAAGCGCCTTACAGAGGCGTCGCATCAACTGAAGGCCGAATTCACGGATTTAGTGGAGAAGGGGGGGGGGGGGGGGGGGGAACAGTATTAGAAACTTTTTGTCCGAAAGTTGAATCTCAAGAAATCGCAAATTTCGTCAATTATCCGGGAGATTACACACATAAATCGGGAGACCAGAAGATACCCCTATAAATCTGGAGAATACAGACATAAATCTGAAGACCGGGAGATACGGTTCAAAGTCTGGAGACTCCCTGATTATCCGGGAGAGGTGACAGCCCAATAAGCTATCGCTGATCTGTTTTTCTTGGAACTGCTTTTCTTAGATAAAAGTGATCGTAGTCAGACTATGTGGCAATGTGGCTTTAAAGTTACACCAAAAAAACAAGAAGTAATTTGTAATGTAATCGCTTTATTGTATAGGAAATGAACCTGCATTATTTAACTCATTGTTTACAATGAGTCGATGCAGATTTAATTAGTTACCACATGGAAATTAACTAAAACTAAATTATAAAATACTTTTTGGCTGATAACTTTATATCAGTCTATCCATATGTACCAAAGAAGGAGCAACTTGGTGTTATAGTAAAGTTAATAAGCAGGCTGTTCTGGTTTAATCACCTCATCATACACAAGGACAATTCAGCCAAACAGCTTTCATTTCAAGAACTTGTGGGACTCATAACAATGTTTATATTATTTATCAAAAAGCTGTTAATCGATCTGGTTAGGATAAATCTTGGTTATGCATGACAAGTTTCAGAAGTTTCAGGTCCCCCAACAGAAATCCCAAGAGGTACTTCCCTATAAAAGTGACGGGCTTGTTTGTTAAGAGGTAGCAGAATTTGGTTTATAGTCTTGTTTCAAATTAATTCCACTCCTAGTAGGTTGCAATTCAACAACAAAAAATTATATAAATGGCACTAAAAATTTTAATACAGGTAACCATCGGATACTTTCTTATCAACGACATGAGTTATACAAATAATGTTATAGTGTTAACAGCAGGCATTTACGATATAGCACCCTAAGCGTACCAATTAACAATTTTATAGCCCTAAAAGGTATGACAAGCACTCCAACCACTTTTTAGGGGAGTACCCCTCTGGGACACGAATTCCAGCTTTATGATGGAATATGTGTTGCCTTGTGCAACCAAGTCTGATTTTGGTAAATAATGAATCTATTTGCCGGGAAAAGCACTACTGTTTCTCTTCTAGTGTTGTACGGTTTTTACAACATAGTTATTTCCAACTACTATCAATTCTACCTTACCTAAACATGTACCATACAATTAAAGGAATGTTGATCTAGGCATAGTTGTTCAAAGCTGGGTTAAGATAACCCCGGGTTAATGCGAAATTTTAATTCAGAAATGAAACTAAAAAATCATTTCAGTTTTAATTCTTTTTTAATCTACAACTGAACTATTGGGAGCCTTAAAATAACAGAGAAAATTATCTGGAAAATGCTTTTAAACACAACAAAAAGAAACTTGGGTTAAATTTTAACCCCAGTTAAGTGCTTACCACCTTCGAACAACTGGGCCTTGGTGTTTTAGTAAATCTTTTTCACACAAGATGTTATTACTGGTTCAAATGTGAATGGAACAAGTTACTTTCATTTCAATTCTGTCATTCACAATATTTTTAACTTTGAAAAATTCAACAAAGGAGATTCAGATACCCTGCCGGACAGACAGTGTATCGGGTCATTTTAATCTCTTTTCTAAAATGATGGGTTGGTAGTGTATCTGAAGTTTTCAAAGATTAATTTTTGTTTCTATCATGACAACTTAGTATTTTGACTTAAATGTTCCTATTAGCAAATTAAACTTACTCTTTTAACGACAGATACCATATCGTTCTTATTCATATAGACCATGACAAAAGAAAGCAAATGACAAACTCACACAATAACATCAGCAATTGCTATAAATTAAAGAGATCCCGATTTCACAGCAAATATTACTGCCCAGCGAAGACTATTAACAAACTTGCCAATCAGCAAAAAAAGCAGAGAATCAAACCCCAATGGAATTTAGATGATTATTAAAGTACTCCAGAGGGCAATGGAAAATAATCTCCAGTGAACTCTAAAATTATGGCATTCATATCAATTGAAAACAACTCAAAAGTGTTATTCACTTTTCCCACTACCCGTCTTCCTCACAACCCATTCATGCCCTGTTATTTTTCTCTCAAGATTAAGGTGAACACAAGAATGCAGAACTGTTTTTAAACCAAATCTCCGCAAAAATATAGATGTGCAACTTACTTTTAAACCTGCCATATTCAATAACACAACCCCCACCCATATCAAAATCAGCCTTAAAAACAAGACCATTTTTTTAGCATACTATGCACCATGAGTGACAACATCATAGGAACAGGCCTAAAGTAAAAATAAAGTTAATTTTTCCAAGCCATTCATGATTCTGTCTCATCAAAATAAGAATGATACTGGACAATATATATTAAATAATAATTAATTACACTAGATTTCTTGTCTGCAAGTTTACAAAAAATTGAGTGGGAAATAAATGCCCAGTGGAACCACTAAAAGCTTTTAGCGAAGCCACAGGATTTAAACATGACCAAAAAAATATATTTAGCAGACATTCCCTAATGAGCAGACAGTAGCTGAAGTCCCCAAAAATTGCCCTTATGACACATTAACCAAGCACCTAAAAAGTACCTGAAATGGCATTATATTATTACCAACCTGTATTTATGCTTAGACGCAAACATACTGAATAGGGAAACAATAAAGCCACATCTTATGAAGACATGCCTTCAATGTAAAACCAATACATTTGTCCCCATATTAATGAAATGCTACCACACATACACACATCATGCATAAATTTCCAAAACAATCACCTGGCAGCTGAGACAGCAACGTACATTACTATGTTAAACATAATTTAAATTAATACAACAAGAATAAATTTAATTACACACGGATGAAAATCCACTTCTCAACAATCTCTGTTTTCCAATTCACTGTTTCAAAATCTGAGTAAGTTCAAGGTGACAGTTCTTGAGGTCTAGATTAAAAGACCTACACACTGCCACAAATTACATAATACACCTCCTAAAAGAACAGTCAAATAAGGCATGAAAAGACAATTATTTTCCCTTAGTCAAAACTACAAATAGCAGTACATAGCCACCAAAAAAATGATTCAAGTCAATTTCTTCATCAGAACTTTATCCCCCCGAATGATCTTCCCAAAGTATTAACTCTCCCAGACCAAACTCTAATTGTGAAAACGGTCAGTATAAAATGCAAAATATCTGCAAAATATCTGCAAAATAGTGCTAAGCAATATTCCATAGTTAGATTTTTCACATTTCACTGCCTAATAAACCTATTTTTCTCCCTACCCCTTTCGACGCCTGCTACGCAGGCTATACAAAATAGCTATACGGATTCAAAGAAATGAAAATTCAAAGACTGGGAGGAATTAGCAAAATTCCTTCTTTCGTATTTCAATTGAATTTTCAATAAAATAATCCTGAAACCCTAGGATGACCAACACGTACAAATTCCAAAGCGCCGATAAGATACAATTCTAGAGTTCTAAAAGCAGCTACAGTACTCTGGAGAGCCTAAAAAGAGTTTTCAATGCATTTAAAGGAAACCGTCGTTAAGTGCCACCTGTTCAACCATAAGTACAAAACTAACTTTAACCATAAAAATAATTTCATGATAAAATCTGCCTTCTACAATTTGGAAACATAAAAATTCTTCACCTTTTAGAACTGGCAGTAACTTATAAATCCATGCATCCTAAAGTGACCGCGTTCGAAACCACTTTTGACGCCAAATAACCCGCCAAATATAATATTCAAATGCCGGACGCCATTTTGTTTTGGAACTCAACTCCCAAGCTCTCTCGATATTAGAGTCCAAGCCCACGAAAGTGAGCGCACGCTCTCATTCAATTCGCGTTCGTGTCGCGACTAACACCAACCTTAGTTAATAAAGGCGTCTCTAGTGCCGCTTATTAACTCCGTTCCAGTTTGCAGTCTCTCGTGACCTATAAATTATCACACTCCCACGAAGTGAGGAAGTCCGGTTAACTCTTTCCACGACAACCCGTCTCCATCAGTGTCTCACAAACTGACATGCGGCAGTCCGATAGATTCAAGCCACGGCTACCCGCCTAGATCGGATCCGATAGAGTGTGACCGTTTGCCCACATTTTCCACCCCCTCCCAAACTCAACTCATTGTTTATTTACTAAGTCTCTCGCAAACTGACACACAGCAGTCCGATGGACTCTTGCCACGGCAACCAGTCTCCATCGGATCCGATGGAGTCCGTTTGCCGACATTTTCCTCCCCCCTCACAACTATACCTTGCTGTATATATACGACGACTCTCGCGAACTGACATGCGGCAGTCCGATGGACTCGTTCCACGGCAACCCGTCTCCATCGGATCCGATGGAGTCCGTTTGCCAACATTTTCCACCCCCCTCACAACTATACCTTGCTGTATATATACTAAGTCTCTCGCGAACTGACATGTGGCAGTCCGATGGACTCGTTCCACGGCAACCCGTCTCCATCGGATCCGATGGAGTCCGTTTGCCGACATTTTCCACCCTGCTCCTCAACTATACTTTGCTGTATATATACTAAGTCTCTCGCGAACTGACATGCGGCAGTCCGATAGACTCGTTCAACGGCAACCCGTCTCCATCGGATCCGATGGAGTCCGTTTGCCGACATTTTCCACCCCCCTCCTCAACTATACTTTGCTGTATATATACTAAGTCTCTTGCGAACTGACATGCGGCAGTCTGATGGACTCGTTCAACGGCAACCCGTCTCCATCGGACTCGATGGAGTCCGTTTGCCGACATTTTCCACCCTCCACCTCAACTATACTTTGCTGTATATATACTAAGTCTCTCGCGAACTGACTTCCGGTGAGTCTGTTTGTTCATGGCCTTCGTCCATCGGGCTCAGTTTGGGTGTATTGGACAACCCTCCGTCATCATCATCATCATCATCATCATCATCATCATCATCATCATCATCATCATCATCATATTATTATTATTATTATTATTATTATTATTATTATTATTATTATTATTATTATTATTATTATTATTATTATTATTATTGTGCCTTAGTTTTGCCTCCTTGCAGTGTTGAAGAGGGGGTTGGGGATGGGCTTTCTAAAGT
>NW_028145502.1:6092500-6265000 GCF_977016875.1 Pavona decussata | reverse complement strand
AAAAATATTAGCGTCCCAAAGTCCAGACGTATAGTTCATGAAAACAACGTCTTACTACTCAGATCGAAAATGTCAAGTTGAAATTATTGTTAGCTGCGTCTAATTCTTCCAAGTTTCTTTTAAAAGTGCTTTATCCCATCCCTCAAATTGCAATAACGACACTAACTAGTATTGTTAAAACTGAATCATTGCATAATAAAATTTGAGGGATTTGATTGTCTTAGCGGCCATGGTATATGATCCATTTTATCATGGGCGAGAAATGGTGACTATTAAATTGTCTTCTGGTTGTTTTTGCATAGCAAAATCAGTAAGATCTTGCAATATTTCTTGTTTTTGTTTTTGTTTTTTTTTTTCTAAAAACACAATTATTCCACTTGCGCTTGTTGGATATGAGGTGATTATAGCCAACTGGGCGCTATGCGCCTTGTTGGCTATCTATCATCTCATATCCAACGCGGGCTCATGGAATAATTGTCAAATATATTGTCCTTAATATTCATGACCTTTCTTACCCTTCTGATTTTCTCTCTTCCATAAAATAAACTTTCATTTCGTTTGCAGGTACCTCAGCAACAATCGAATTCAACATCTACCGAAAGAGATATTTTCACACCAATCACGGATGTGGAAGTTGTAAGTGTGACTTGTTTTTGTTTTGTCCCTTTTTTTTTTCTAATAGTCATTTAACCAGATGAGCTGCGTAGAATCTAGCACCCTTACTTCCCACTCTTGTCCCATTTTTTTGTAGGACATTTAAAACTCATGAAAACAACGTCTTACTACTCAGATCGAAAATGTCAAGTTGAAATTATTGTTAGCTGCGTCTAATTCTTCCAAGTTTCTTTTAAAAGTGCTTTATCCCATCCCTCAAATTGCAATAACGACACTAACTAGTATTGTTAAAACTGAATCATTGCATAATAAAATTTGAGGGATTTGATTGTCTTAGCGGCCATGGTATATGATCCATTTTATCATGGGCGAGAAATGGTGACTATTAAATTGTCTTCTGGTTGTTTTTGCATAGCAAAATCAGTAAGATCTTGCAATATTTCTTGTTTTTGTTTTTGTTTTTTTTTTCTAAAAACACAATTATTCCACTTGCGCTTGTTGGATATGAGGTGATTATAGCCAACTGGGCGCTATGCGCCTTGTTGGCTATCTATCATCTCATATCCAACGCGGGCTCATGGAATAATTGTCAAATATATTGTCCTTAATATTCATGACCTTTCTTACCCTTCTGATTTTCTCTCTTCCATAAAATAAACTTTCATTTCGTTTGCAGGTACCTCAGCAACAATCGAATTCAACATCTACCGAAAGAGATATTTTCACACCAATCACGGATGTGGAAGTTGTAAGTGTGACTTGTTTTTGTTTTGTCCCTTTTTTTTTTCTAATAGTCATTTAACCAGATGAGCTGCGTAGAATCTAGCACCCTTACTTCCCACTCTTGTCCCATTTTTTTGTAGGACATTTAAAACTCCAAGCATTTTTGTGCCAAATCTTTTAAGGTCACCCTGAATGACCTGAAATTGATATATAAAACGGTGGTGAATGTATGAAAATGATAGGAAGATGGTATGACAAGTTATCGGCGCGAGTGGATTGAATTAAACATGGTGTGAACACCTGGACCAGAACCGCACATGCGATGCCTAGTATTATTGCTAACTGTTTGATGCCACACGATGAACTTGTGAATTAATTAATGAGTCATCATCGCGCACATTTGGCGCGCGCACGCTGAAAACATGATGTTTTTATTGAAGGTTAGCCCATTTAATAGAGAGCTATCTTTTTTTACCTTGGTACATTAACTTAGGCATTATACTACTTATGTTTTTTTAGAAAAATGATTGAGGACAGAAAAATGCGTCATTCCCAGGAAAACGAGCTTGCCCACCATTTGGGGACTTAAACTAGTGTTTGGGGTCAATACCGATTAACATTGTAGTGGCCTATCAAAAAAGTTATCTTTAATTGCTGCTTATCCTTCATTCATTCCATGCGTTATTTTTTTTTTCTCAACTCTGTTTCATCTATATAATCTCTGCTACCACACGACCTGACAAGGAGTAATCAAATAGACTCATTGTTAAAGGGAAATATTGCAATCAAATATTTCTTTTATTTCAAGGGAATCACCTTAAGGGTAAATAGTCTCCCTCGCAGCCGTTTTTTGGGCTGTCACGCAACGCTCCCCCCAAAAGAAGCTTCTTTTGGGGGGAGCGTTGCGTGACAGCCCAAAAAACGGCTGCGAGGGAGACTAAAGGGTAAACAGATCGCTCGGCAAAAGTTGCAGCGCAAGATTTAGCACTCGAAAAAGGAATGAAATAAAAATAAAGAAGCTCAAGATTTTCTCACCATTCGATATGTAGTCATAATTCTCACAACCTCTGAAAAAGTCCTCATTTTGCAAAGGATTCTGTTGCGTTCGTCCATTTTCTTCAACGCAGCCTTGTTAGTTTTACTATCGTTTGTATTTCTGGATATGAGATAAAGTTTTCTTAATCACATTCTATATTTGACTTATAATTATCAATCATATGACAGACTCACACGATCTTGGATTCCAGATTTCCTTATTGCGAATAAACATCTGTTGTTTTCTGAGAAACTTACACATTATATGACTCATGGTCACTCCGTGAAGACACCGCGTAACAATGTAATATCTAATATAGGCATTTTATTTATACAATGTTTGAACAATGCTGTTTAGATTGACAATTATAATAACTACGATATGCTTTTGTTATCCTTGGCAAACAAGTAACCAAGGTCACAGGGGAAAGTGAAAGTGGTAATTTCCCTTAAAATCATAATTAAATCAATTATGTTTTGACTTCTAGCTTCAAACAGATCGAGAAACGTCAGAGGCAATAACTGCTGACGTGAAAAATAGTTTACTTGAAAAATATCTAATGCACTCAAGATCAGAAGAGAAAATAAGGGAGCGGAATGAGCTCTATAGTCTGAGTTGTTCAGGTCTTGCACAACCTGAAGAACCGATTTGAATTTACTTTCTTATATCATGGATGTACAAAATACGCACATGTTGTGAGTGTGTGGCAGAAAGTTTGCAACTCGATGTTCAGGGTAACCTAACGAGAGCATTAAAACAAGATTTACAAAATGTTTCCTGGGTTTTTGAAAGGCCAATTAGTGTAAGCTGATATAGGGCTTGTTTTATCTGTTCGGATTCTTTAGCTAAAAATCTAATAAAAATGGCCGATAGGTTTAGGCACGAAATCCTAAACAAAGAAGTTTTAGAGTTGCTGTTAACTTTCGGAAATATTAGGTGCCCTTTTGTTAATACTTTTAACACAGTATTTGACCCCCCTGAATACAAAATGAATTTGCTTTTCAGCGTTGCAAAAATTTGAAGTGACCTTTTGCTTAAATCATAGTCCTAGTATTTTTTTCCCGATTATATCCTAACTTTAGAGGCTTGAAAAATCTTTGCGAAAAAATACTTTTCGAAACTAGCCGTTGGGTGGGTGTCCCTGGATGTTTTTATTTCGATGCGGTTTCCATGCAAAACTGAGACTGGTGTATATAAATGATTGTCTTTTATGGGAGGTCAGGTTTGATCACAAGGAAATTTTCTGATATTCGAATGCCCATAGCTGACTCTTTCCTGAGCAAAGAAAGTTGAGTAGACGAAACTGATGGAAGTAAAGACGGACTCAATACACTTCAAGCTCTACTGAAAGAACACTCAGCCAACGAGAAAATAATGGAGTTGAATATTTAAAAAACAAATATGAACAAAGGACATCTTTATCAGAGGAGACGAATTCAAAATAACCTAACCTAAGTGCGAAAAATAGAGGCGAAGCAAAACAAGTAAGGTAAGATTTTATAAATCACGTTTATTAATTAAACAAACCACCTGTTGTAAGTTCAAAGGTAAATTCAAGCAAACCTGTCCGAGGTTCTGATTAGGAACTTAAATACTATTGGCATGAAATTTTGCTCTCAAATTAGAAAAATAAAATTAAAAACTCAGCTGAACAACATTTCCGAGTTTATAGATAATACAGACAGTTTGTATAGCTCATCTCATTTTCCCAAACACGGTGGGTTTTCCGAATGATAAAACTATCTTTGTATGCTACTTATCAATGAAGAAAAAAACAACAACAACAACAACAAGAGCACTAACAAAGAAACAAAAAATTAAAATAATAAATAAGAAAACCCAGATACATTGAGGAAAAATCTTAAAATCAACAATTTAGCGTGCTCTTGTCGTGTTCAAAATTGCTTTGTTAACAAACACTTTTCTAACCTAGTTGCGGGGCTGTAGTTCGCACGTTTTCTTCGATATTCTCGAAGACACTTTTTTTTTAAATTCTTTAAGAGCATATTAAAGAACTTATAATGAAACCTGACACACTGGCAAATCCTCGAACAAAGTTATTTGCTGCTTATGACGCAACGCAGGTATACAGCTCTCTTTTTGACAGTAGTCGGGCAATTGCAGACAAAAACTCTGTACAAATTAATATCTGGCCACTTTTGTTGCGAAGTTAAAGCGAAAATCCAGGACGAACACAGTGAGATGAGAATTTCTTCGATGAAAAAAAAAAAAGAAGAAGAAGAGCATCTATTTAATATGTACAGGTTAAAGCGTGAACAAAAAATGCTTGTTATCCTAATACCGCATTAAAAAGTAATATACATCATGATATTGCTAGAATAAATATTTACTTAAAAGAACGACTTGAACGATGTGCGCCTTCAAACTGACCACAACGGAATTTCCTTTTTTTTTTTTTTTGTTAATCGGTTGAAGTTGCTGAGTTGAACGGGGATGAACTTTTTGTCGCTCTTTCATTTCTGACTTTTAGTGGCCTTTCTCCTTTACAGTTTTGGCCTTAACGATTTTCTAAAAACCAACCTCTACGATTTTGCAAGGTATAAGGAACATAGGGTATGCGCGTTTAAGCCTGGTCTACACGTACAACGCAAGCATAAGCATAAGCACAAGCATAAGTACAAGGATGTTTACACTTGCGATAAGCATAAGCATAAGGTGACATACGCAAGCGCAGAAGCATAAAAAATTGCTGCCGTCATTTTGCAAATGGCAACGCATGAGTAACCAGAATGTACGCTGACAACTTGCCACTGCAAGCATAAACACAAGAAACCTACGTGTAAACCGGTGCGACGCAAGCATAAGCGCCTTGTGCTTGCGCTTGTGCTTACGCTTCCGTTGTCCCGGTTTACACGCACGACGCAACGACGCAAGCACAAGCATAAAGAGAATGGAAATCGTTCCGTTCTCTTGTGCTTGTGCTTGTGCTTATGCTTGCGTTGTTGCGTCGTACGTGTAAACCTGGACGACGGAAGCATAAGACAAGCGCAAGCACAAGGCGCTTATGCTTGCGTCGCACCGGTTTACACGTAGGTTTCTTGTGTTTATGCTTGCGTCGTACGTGTAAACCAGGCTTAAGAGCACGATAATAAAAAAAAAAAACGATCACTAACAGACCTTATCAAACTGTTCCCAGATACATTTCTAAAAAAATAATTCTTATGGTGTTTGGCCAAATATTAAAAAAGAAAAGTTAATCAGTTTTAAGGTCACCGCGGGATAATCCCTACCCAGCTCTCCCCGATCTGCGCCATACAAAGAGCCCTTTGGATTCATAAAATTCTGCAATATTCTGTTGATGTTTGATTTGTTCTATACAAAGTTAGCTGTTTTAAGGCGTATTACGGGTAACAAGTTTCCCTTTCTCCTGTCATTTATTGGAAAAACACGTGATTTTACCACTCCGCCTCGGCCTTGATCTTAGTTAAGATGACTTGGAGGGCCAGAGGAAAACCTGACTTAGCAGACTAAAAAGGAAAAAAAATTAAAAACATGTAGTAACTACCAAGCAAAACAGTTAGCTATATAAGTGAATAGGTTGCATGAAGTACAATGCTATACGTATTAAAAAAGAGTTTAGGTTGAAATAGCTCAAAACGAATCTGATACTGAATGTTGAAGAAAGAACTCGAACTGCTATGACAGACAAAAAAAAAGATACAAAGATACAGGGAAAAAAAATTACAGGATTCCCTTCCGAAGTAAAGCTTATCAAACTATAAGCACATGCCCTAGTGTCAACGCATATAAAATGGCAAGATAAATGTAGATCCAGCTCGGCTTATGCAAGAAGCGGTATTTTCATGTTTGTATCACAATATTCAGTGAAAGTTACAAAAAGAATCAAAGGCTCCTGTGAGACAACTCGTGAATGCAGAGGTAACTAGTGGCTAGGTATAAAACATTGTTTGTATCAGTGTTTGGTCGGCTCAGGTCTCGAAATATAAGCAATAGAGCGTTTTCATTCACGTGACTACCGGCCATTTTGGTTTACTGAAACAAAAGAAAGTATTCGCATAAAAATAGAGTTCAATTCCCAGAGGTTTAGTTTGGGACACCAACATGGCCACCATTTCTTTGTTTTGGGACACTAACATGGCCGCCCTGACGTCATGTGAAAACACTCCATAAAGGCTTAATAAGGGGCCTTACAGGTATTTTATTCCGTATCATAGGCCACTTCAGACAGATTCTAAGCCGTTGCCCTCAGCAAGATTGAGCTCCTTTAATAGTTTTTTTTATTTTTTGAGCAAGTTTTAATTTTGAAAATTCTTTGTTGCTTTTGGAAAATAAATAAATAAATAAATAAATAAATAAATAAATAAAAAATAAATGTAAGCTAGCGAGCTACGCCACAAGACAACAGTGTCCACGACTTCTAAAAAAAAACATTAATTATTGTATTTATAAGTTGTTGAGGGTTTTGATTTATCTAGCACCTGTGGCGCTACGATTTAAACGGTCAAATCACTTCGGACCGTTAAAAAAGAATACACAAATGAGCTTGGAACACCGTCAGACGTTTCTCCATCATATTTCCTGCTTCCATTTACCGCAAATTTCCTGTTGACTTTGACGACAATCTCGGTCGTGAGCGACTTTCAACGCGGCGCTTCAGTCACCAAAATAAGAAGTAGTGCCTTAGTTGCACTGCAGCTCCAGTCAATGGAAGGAGTTAGCAGACAACACACCTACTAGTATTTTCTTTTAAGAATAAGTTATTCGTTGAGTTGATTTTACGTACTTGTTCTTTTCCCGTAATGGCGATTGATGGTGAATTCATGCACTTTACGTAGACTCATGAATTATTCTTGATTTTAATTAAATTCCGATCAAATTAATATAAAGATTACGGCTGATCGAGCAAGCGAGCGACCGAGAGAAATTCAGCCCACATTACAATAACTCGTTCATTGCGTATGCACGCATTCATGAGTTAAAAACGGACAACAAAACAACAGTGGTTATATTCATCAATTCATTCATTCATTCATTCATTCATTCATTCATTCATTCATTCATTCATTCATTCATTCATTCATTCATTCATTCATTCATTCATTCATTCATTCCTTCCTTCCTTCCTTCCTTCCTTCCTTCCTTCCTCCTTTCCTTCCTTCCTCCATTCATTCATTCATTCATTCATTCATTCATTCATTCATTCATTCATTCATTCATTCATTCTTTCATTCATTCATTCATTCATTCATTCATTCATTCATTCATTCATTCATTCATTCATTCATTCATTCATTCATTCATTCATTCACTTATTTATTTTATAACAACTTTATTGAGACGAAAAAAAAAATTTTCAAAAGGTTACAACAAAGAACAACCAAATCCAATATTGAAGTTGTACCCCTATTGTAAGATTGTGACTATGGTCGTCATCTGTCCGTTGCTAGAATAGTGTAACACAAATCAGATGTGAACAACCTGAAGTTGTATGTAGTTAATACTTTTACTTTATTTTCTGTTTAGGGATTCCGTGTATTTCGAGGTTGAACTAGTATTTATTCCTCTATTTTTTCAAGTCATCGTGTTGCATGAAGATTCCGTTTTATCTTCTCCAAAAACACAACATTTTTTCTAAATAATTTCCCATCCCCTACAGAGAATGTGTAGACGACTTTTTGCTTTAGACAACTAGTGAAGAAATGGTAGATTAATTTCACCATATAATGAACAGTCTACAACCAAAATTAAGGATTGAAATCGATAAAACGGAAACAACACCCAATGGCCTCTCGCTGTCTCAACTCGAATTCAAAATTACCACATCTAAAAATAGCAAAAGCTCTTTTCTAATTTTACGAGGAAAACGCGTTATTGGTTCACCATCAATCAGCTATACCCAAGAAATCAATGATCACTTTCATTCGCAATGTGCAGAAACGTATCGGGGATAGTTAACGTTGCTGCCCACTGATAACAGCAACGAAGCAGCAAAACTTATTTGGTGACATCCTCCGTCTGGACGGATATCCAGAGAAAGCATACACCAAACGCCCCCAGTGCCATGAAAGAGACTCTCGACCCACTAATAACACAGCATGGTCATACCTCAAGATTCCGTACATCTCAAAACGGCTAAACTACAGGATCACTAATCCTTTTTTTAGAAAAAAAAATAAAGCGGTATGTGTTGTCTACAGATTACACACCCTCAGACGAGCTTTTTTCCCACAACACCATGGAGAGTACGTGCACCAGAGACAAGTGCACCATTTCTAAAACCAACTTGTCCTAATGAAGAAACGTCGTCTACGAAATCACATGTAACAACTGCAATCAACAATACATCGGTAGCAGTACACGTTTCATCAAGTATCGTATAAGAGAACACCTCAATAACGAAAATTCCACCGTGAAGAAACACATCTCTTTATATAATAAAACAAAGACTATAGTGGCATTGAAATCAATACCATTGTGCAAGAAAACGACCCCGAAAATCTACGCCTACTACGCGGAATGCCCTGAGGGGGCATACCGTGTCTAAATACGGGTCGATTTCTTTTTTTTTTTACGCCGGAGCCCTGAGGGGGCATACCGTGTCTAAAAACGGGACGATTTCTTTTTTTTCTTCGTCGTAGCTACAAATCGCCACATTAATTTATTCATTAAACTCTCCCCTCTCCTACTGGGGATGTATTCTTCTGATTGTCTTCAACAACAGCCCGCCAATCAAAATCCATTCTTGTCGCTTATATCGCGAGGGAGGGGACCCACTCGCCCCTACCTGTGTGACGTCAATGCATCCTTTGATCTATTTATTAAAGACAGATTAAATTTGGCGCCATATTGTTAACATGTTCTGGACTCAAGTGTGCCGTTTTCAAACGGAAATTTCACCATTTTGAAGCGGTGAATCGAAAGAATAACTTCTAAGAAGCACCCGACGTTTAAAACGGTGGAAATTGGTGAGTTCCTGGCGAAGGAATCGTGCTTTGTTTGACAGTCCTAGACCACGACGCGAGACTGAAAAGAGGTCATTGAGAAGCTTACGTTATCGTAATGGTATTCCCGCAATTTCCCTTGAAACCCTGAGTAGCGTAACACAAGGTAAACAACGTAACGCGATCGTCGTGACTCAAACTATTCCATTAGCAAGGATAGTTTTATCAATCGGCGAAGCATACAGTTGGAATAAATGAATCAGCCCCAGCATCACGCGTAATGCTAGTATAGCAGGCATCTTGTTCGAAGTACTTTCCATCAGAAAGTACAAACCTACCCTCAACTCCCGAGAAGAATACAGCGAATTCACGGACCTTTTGTTTAAATGACTATTTTAGTACATCTGGAAAGACTCTTTGTTCTGTGACACTCGTACTTTATTTTATTCATATTTGTATTTATACCTCTCATACATTTTATATACTTTGCCCCATTACTACACTTTCCACACATTTTACTTCACATTAATTTCTGTATAAGCTGTAGGCCGAATATTTTCTAAACCCTGGTGATGCCGGATTTTAACAGTAGTTAAAGGCCTCGTTCGGAATTCAATATGGTTATTTTCATAATTCTACTGAAGGATAACATGCGAAGACATTTTCCAGTTGCACCACTTTTTTCTTTACTTCTTATTTTTTTTAGTGAGATGTCGTTCTTCGTCATTTCAATTTTTTTTTTCTTGGAAAGCTGATTTAATTTAACTATCTTCTCAATCTTACTCTGCGTGAATTCAAGGCTTTCACGTAGCTTCCTTGTAGTTACCCTGCCAGGTTTTCTTCTTGTTAAACAGGAATTTGGCATTTGGTTCGATTCTCACTAATGTCTCCCATATGGCTGCAAGTTCAGGATCTTGTCTGTGTTTGTTGGTCGATTCCGTTACTTCCTCCTGTAAATCCGCGCTGCTTGCTTTATTTTCATTAAGTCGTAAGGGGTCGGGAGGGGGGGGGGGGGGGGCGTGTGTAGGGGAAAGGGGCTGCTGTCAGCCGGATCGTTTGATATTGTCATACTTTTACTATTAATATCTTGTGGTGTGTTTCCAAACATTATCTGAAAAACAATATTAACACCAATATTTAGTCCGACTGGTAATGTTTACTGTAATTCATTTTATCGTATTTTGACTGGTAATATCTAAGACATTTTACTGTCAATTTTATTTTAAAAAACAATGAAAAAGCGATTCTTTGATCTTGAGTTGATAATTGGTGGAAGCATGATAGAGAATATTTAAACAATCAGGCGAACGTAAAACATGGCATTGTTTAGAAGCTTTTCAGTGTTTGAATACTACAGAGGACTCATCAGTAGCTAAGAGCTCACCATCTCGTGTGGAAAAAATGCTGGGCGGTTTTGCCGACGTAACAAGCATTACAGCCCAAATAAATGAATACAACGCAAGAACGGATGTCCCTTGGGAAAAAATTGCCGATTTTAAAGGACGAAAAGACTAACTTGATATCTGTCTCTGCAGTAACGCTTAAAAAGGTGGCTGAAGAAGAGCAGAAGAGCTGTCGAAATCAATAAAATCAAAACTCTTTTTTTCTTTCTTTTTTTTTTTTTTACTTTTAATGATTCAGTTAAGCTGCAGCCTGTGTATTTCATTCTAAAGAGGATCTGAGGCAAACGACAATAAACTTTTACTTGTAAGCTACCGATAATCCCGATGCAGAAGAACCATGAGGACTCATATCAGATACTACCCGCAATACATTTTGGCGAAACGTTGTGTATATTATTCGAATCTACAATGGGAAGGCTCATTTTAAACGTGTAAGCATGACGCTCTTTTACAAATGTGCTTGTAGCAATAAATTGAAAGGATATAATCTGCCGGTAATAAGAAAAACATAAATCGCAAATTATTAACACAAGAGTGTCGGTTGTCCACAATTTGACTCTCCAGATCAGTAAAATCGCCAAGATGATTTCTAGGAGAGACGTATGCTCTTCTCACTGTCTTATCCAGACTCCTTCGACTGGCGGGAATAAACTGGTTTTCCTCTGCCTCAGCCTTGACAAGACTCCTGAATGATGATCTTTCTTCTGAAACCTATTAATAACTCATGACGTTATAAGCCAACCATGCATGCAGAGAAACTCAATGAAACACCAGTTGAAAATCACCAGTGTTTCATCACGTTTTCATCCCTAGTGTTCCATCACTTTTTCATTACAATGATAAATTGTTGTTAATCTGCATATTCATAGATTACTCAAACACAGCTTAACATAAATCATTAATTTTTAATAAACAATGGCCAATTTCAAATTACAAACTGACAAGCTCAAGTCAAATGAAATGAAAGTTTACATTACATTTCTTAAATTCACCGAAACAGACTGGCAAAGTATCCATATCTACATTCAGGAAAAATTTTTCTACCTTCCGTGATACGGACTTTCTGCGAGAATCGACAGTAATTGTCGCCGGGTAAGCAGCTAAACTTTGTCCAATTGCATATACTCTTTAAAATCTCCACCAACTCTTCCAATCCTCAAAAATGCCTACTACCTACTTATTTTTATATTTGGTAGACTTAATTAGTTTCAGTACTGCTTTTTCTACGCAAAGTTCTTCTTCCTCGATTGTTTTTGGCAAGCCGGCGAAACCTTCCTTCGGCCATGGCAAAATCAATATGTAAATCACTTCAAGTTCATAACGGTTTTGGAATACAAATTTGGTGCACCGCGAAACTATAAAAAAAAATTAAAAACAAAAGCTCACAGCACACATACAATAAATGCCGATTGAATACAAAAAATAAGACATACAAGGCATTAAAAAAAATGGAAAATTACAACGCTGCATAATTTTGTATTGTTTCTTTGGAGAAGTCATTTCAAAAACTCGTGCTTCGGGTTTCATCAGGTTTCCAAACGCGATTGGAAACCTGCTGAAACCCTCACACTCGTTTTTAAAATAGTACTTTAAACTCCGGAAAATAGAAACGACATAAATTTACGTCCCTACAGATTGCAGCTATATCATGGCCGCCAAGAGAATAGTCTAAAGCCAGCGACACACTTGGCGATTTTATACGCCGATCGCGGCGAATTTGATCGCCAGCGAAAATCGCAAGTGATTTTCGCCACCGATTGATGTGGACACACGTAGCGATTTTTTTTTTTCGCCGTTCGCAGCGATGTGGCAGTTTTGAAAACTCATGTGATAAAATCGTCCAGCCTTAAGGGTTAGCTTTACTGGCGATTCGCAGCAATAAACGTAAAAAATCGAAGGAACGCCAAGTGTGTCGCTGGCTTTGAGAAACAAAAAACAAAAAGGAAAACCAATTTTTTTTTTAATTTAACAGGAGCTTGTGGGCTTCAACTACAGCTCAGTTGCAAAATAATACGAAAGCAAGCTGACTTAGGTACTACTTACTTGATATTGTTTTGATCGTTGCCGATGAAAACTTAAGAGGGAATGTCTACAAAGACCGATCGAAATCATAAATAAGTGGCACGTGATGAAAAATCAACTCTGCATATTCCGTCCAGAGATACCCCATGGTAGTTTTAAAAACGTAGTGGGTTTTTTTTCCTGAAATATATTTTTAAACCGGAAAAAAAAAAAATAGAAAAAAACAGTGACGGTCCCTGGTGGTTTGAAAAACACCCGAAATAAACATGGTTCACACCTAGTAAACTTCGTTCTGTTCAATTCGCATCAAAGAAAACCCAGTTTTTTTCTTGAAAGTTTGCTTTTAAAGTGTTTATAAAGTATTTGAGTTCAAAATTACTCCAGCGGACGCATTTTTCTGGTCGTCAGGAGCCACAAAAAGTCTCAAAAATTCGCTCACTAACAAAGGCCTTAATTTGGCGCACTTTTTTAATAGGGAATTTCGCGATCAGGTAAAACACTAAAACCCTTCAAATGTAGAATTAAAGATTAAGGAAGTATCGCTCTAAAACAAGGTTTAAAAAATAGCTTCGGACTTTTTACCAGCACCAAGCCTTGGCGCTCTCAAAATCTCGAAATTGCAATATCAACGTGTAAACAAACTGCACATGACTGCAACCAAACTAAGAGAAACTATTGCAATTTCATGTAGTTTCTCTCGGCATTCGGCTGTAAACCACCAGTGAAAGGTCATGCTTCGCTAACTGCAATAAGGTATTGTCTCTAAATAAGATATTTGGTTGTGTTTGTCTCCTGTCATTATTATATAGCCATCTTGATGTGTGAAGTCAACAAGATAAATTATCATCGCTCATTGCGACTGGAAGCGACAATCAACTCAAATGACTTACCATCGGACCACTTGTTTTCTTCTTGAAGATCCTTTAAAATCGAGATGAGTTTCCTTTTCTTTGAATCTCGAAAGGATTTTTTTTTGTTTCGAAATGTCGTTACTGGGTCATTCGCAGGATTTCAAAAACCATAATTACTTGAAGGGAAAGCGCACATCATATACTGTATTAATTCGACTCTGTTTATTTCATAAGTTACGCAATAAAATGTCACGCCCTTTTTTAATTCACATGAAGTTAGGTTTGACTATGTTGCGCAAAAAACTCACGGGAAACGTGTGTCCTGACATGCTGAAAACGAAAAACAAATTAAAAACAATAAAATCTTTACCAACGTGTGGACAGGATGGATGATTTATACCCGAAGTTTTTATCATCTATACACACCAAAAGGAGCCACAATGCACGCTTTGATAAAATATGATAGTTTTTGCATTTTAATGAGGGGAAACCTAGGGGAACACTTTTCTTGTTAGAACCACTAAGCATTAACGCCTTAGTTTTCGCCTTCATGCAAAAGTCACTACGGTCTCATCCCTGACTGTTCTCTTGAGGATGAGACAAAACAATGTTATCAGGCAGAAAAAAAATCACTCCTCACTGCTGACATGCGCTTCCTTGACAAAGAGAATGCCGTTTGTCGAAGTATGGCTTTTTCCATGGAATTCTTCTAGTTTAGAAATCAATGCCAAAGGAAGTACAAATTTCCTAATGGTAAATGAAAAATGAGGGCTGAGGGTGAGGGGAGGGGGGGGGGGGGGATGAGCGCGTGCTCGTTTTCCCGAACAATGGCATGTAATGGAGCCGTCCCCGTATGTTGCGACCGCGTTATCGGCTTTTGGTTCATCATCCACCAGTGCTTTCTTCGAGGCAAGGTGCAAGAAGCAGGGGCACCCGACGGATCGTTTCGGTAAATTATCTGTTCGGAAGGCCCTTAACCCCCTACAATTTTCTAAAGGGAATTTTCACCACGAACTTTCTTGATATGGGAAAATTAAGGCCTAGTGACGTGTTTTCGGATTGATTAAAATGTTGTTTCGAGTACCGAAGAAAGGTCAGCTAAGAATTTCGGAAAAGAAAATAAGACCTAAGGTTTTCGGGAAATGGACAGAAATGCCTTAGTAATTTCGAAAAGATCCAAGTTCCCCTAGAATGACCGAACAGATAAAAATATTTTAGCGCTGCCTAAAATAAACCTATAGAGCTTTTAAAGGCACTCCAGATAGCCTAAAATAGCGCTTCAAAGGATCTGAGAGAAAACTGTCGTTGGGTGCCCCTGAAGAAGAAACCTGCTGTTAAGGGTTGCTAGCTACTTCAGCACACATCGTTCATTGATCTTGAACTGGATCAATTTTCAAAGCAATGCATTGTAATAAATTAAATAATGGTTTGTTTCACCATGTAGCCACTCAACTTGTAGCTCGCGACGTTTCGACTGCTTACTGCTAGTTTTCATCAGGCAATGAGGTCGACTGATCACGCTTCAGTATTTATGTCACGAAGGTCTGATGCGGCAAGTGTTGCACACAGGGTCTGCTTTACTACCGGTTTCCTGTCAAATTGGACTTCTGAACTAGGACCGATTCCTTCGTGACGCACTTGACTTGAGTATCCATGCCATATCTTGTCTGTTGCTCTCTTACTGACAATGCTGACCATCGGTAACAGCATGCTTTGTTCCCTCAAGCTTCTCCGCATATTCTACTGAAGCTCTGTCTGGTCTCGCGCTCTAGGGAGTGCTGATGTTGGCCACATGACAACCGCTTCCATCATGTCTAGTTGTCATATGACGTCATCATGTCCCGTTGCGGACCCTGAGGAGAGATACTTGAACGTACGATCTCTCTTCGGAGTCTCAATGCCATGCCTTTTATACTTGAGAAGTTAAGGAGGGGGATTCCCTCCCCCTCTCCGTCTCCAGAAGACAAAAAGGGAAAAAAAGACCAGGTTTAGATAGCGTTTGCGCTATGCTGACATGCAAAGGAGTCTACTGCGTTAGCTGAATCGACCAATTTGGTTTTCGCGGACACGGCAAAGGTGATAACTCTTCAGGTCGCTCGAGGACGTCGACCCTTGCAGCATCTTGGTTGATGGTGCGCCGGTTTGTGGGCCTTCCATGACGATGTAAAAATGTTTGCCTTTGTTTGCTTCACAGTCAATGCAAACTCCTCTTTAAGTTCGTGAAGCACATTAACGAGTTGCTGCGAGATCAGAATGTCTATCAATAGGGAGCCGGCGACGCACCGTGTCTGATGAACGTATTACGCGAAACAGGGCGCCTGTCTCATGTGGTGTAATTTCTTGGCATGTACCTGACAGCAGCCACCCCTTGTCCACCAACAAAGTTCGTCCGCTCGCATTTTCCGATGAGCGTTTTAACTGACTCCTAATAGCGCTGACGTCTGTAGATGCTAAGTATGAATTTAGTACGTCTAAAGGCCTAAATGTAGCTCCTGGTGTAATATAATAAAGTTAGTTTATCTTCTGAATCTGAACTGTGCAAAAGGACAAGCCAAAAGGGCTTTATTTTTTTTTTTTGGCCGAGCCTTTCACACCTAAATTTTAACTCTTACTATCGTTTGAAACATACTGTGTACTATGAGTATAAACCCCCTCCCTTCTCCCCCCCCCCCCCCCCCCACCTCCCATCACCTCGGGCTTCAATGCTTGCAGTTTCTGGCACTGTTATTGGTGTCGTCTCAGTAGCATCCGCAATGGGCCTGCGGTCACAGCATATACCTATGCTATGAAAGACAGATTATAAAGATTGCTAAGCGCACTTATTGATTTATGTAGTGATTAGTTCAAAGTTCAAAACACCAGCGCCAAAAAGGAAAAATACTAGTCACGTTTGGGTTATACTCCCACGCAATCGCTTTTAGGGGAGCAGGTAACACGATGTCCTCTAAAAATGACTGCATGGGATCAGGATGCGTTTGGATTGCACTGTCTCCAAACTAAATTGGCCCATTGTTCGCCAATCAGTTACAGAGGAAGCAAGCGTAGATCACAAAATTAAGGTGTACTTACCAATTCAAGAGCCCAATGGAAACAGTACACCGGTTTGTCGCAATAAAGCTATGGACTCCGACTTGCCTATTCCACGGTCTGCTTTTCTCACCTTCTCAGTATTGCCGAATGTTAAGAGAACCCTTGCTGATCTCGTCATTGGTTAGCACCTCTGCACCGGCCAATTTCCCACTGAGGTGGGATAAGCAGGAGAAATAGCCTACGTTAAACTTTCTGAAAGTCCGTTTTCGTAGGAGTTAGGTCAGGTGCTCGCCTCAGACTCCGTCGCGTTGTTGGTCACTCTTTCGGTGTATAAGAAGACGACTTGTGGCAAGTCCATAATGGTCTACGCAGAAATGTGGCGAAAGGAAGACTCACGCGCACGCTAAGATAAGCTCAACTTCGGCGTAAACATCAGTTATTCGAACACCGACTAGTGTTGTCCCGAAACGTGTTTGTCCTGTAGAATTATTTCACGAGATATGCAGTAAGTTTGTTGTTGTCTTAACAGTTTGGCACTAGAGTGGCACCAACGGAGGATCTGAATGGTTTACTAAAACACTTTTTTTCTGCTTGATCACCAATCTCGTACCCAGAGTCCTCAGGCTCTTTGGCCAGCGGTTAGTCGCCAGGAGAGACTCTGGGGACATCGAATTTTGTTACCGCAGGATTTCTGCGGTAAAACAATGGAAACCGTTACCGAACAGCCAATAAAAAAATTTGAATTTTTTTGATGTCCCCAGAGTCTCTCCTGGCGCCCACCCGCTGACCAAAAAGCCAGAGGACGATTGCTTGATCACCGTGTCAGATAATTGAAGCATCCGTAAATTTCACAAGCTGATTTCACACGGTCACGACCGAAATTGCCGTCAGAATAATTTCAATTATCGGAGAAATTTTTAAACGCAGCGTAAATACAAAAAACTACAAAGTGTTTTATAATATAGAAGTTTTGTATATTTGGTAATTGTTCCAGCATCATCATTGTATGTCCATCGGGTGCGTGACGATTTTTCAATCAGAACAACGGCGGTGTTTTATAAGACCACAAAAGATCATTGTAACTAAAATAAATTAAACACATTTTTTCAAAAAAAGTGCTACACATCAGAGAAAATTCACAACTAAACAGAAAACTGAACTTTTTAAGGATCTTGTTAACGAACAATTCATGCATTCGACCCCTTTTTCAGGTACTGTTATCATCAGTGATCACGCAACTCTTTGTCTGTATATCTTTTATCTTGTTAGCTGTTATTTGGGTGGCAAATTTGACACATGCGAAAAGAACGAACGTCATTCTGGTTGAGAAACAGAAAAAGTTCTCGTTAAGTCACCATTTTCTTATATCACCTTATACCAGTATCTGTTCAATTTCCTTTCTTTAAAACATCATTCAAGTTCTAAGTTGTATTAATTATCTTTGGTGAATGAAAAATTCAGGCACACGCCATGACCAGCGTGAAATAAACAACCTGAATGAACATTACCGTTCCAGGTGAAATTCAAAAGCCGCGTTAATGCGTGAACAGTCACGTTTGCATGTTCAAATAACTTTAAAGGAACTAGATTCAGACGTCCTAATGTTTGGATTTTTTTCTATTTTGGCCATTATGAAGTAAAACCAATCAGTCCGAAGTAAAGACCGGTAAAGGAAGCCGTTGCGTGACCGAAAACAAATATAGTCAAAAACAGTCGAAGACGGAATGTCATAAAGTTCGGCGGTTTCTGAGATGACCGTGGAGAGCTTTAAAATTAGATATTTCTGTTAATATTTTCTTTGAGCCGACTGGGTTTTGTTTCCGTCAAAGGGTTTTTGTTGTTGATTTTTTTTTAAATCGGCATTTGCCAAGTGAAGAAGTCATTAGTCACTGAAGGAGATCAATTATCAACCCTTCGAGCTATGATGGCTTTGTATGGTACATTAAACTAAGAAACTGATATTTAGATGACATCTTCTGGAAGGTGAGCTGAATATGAGCTTTCTGGTGTTTGTTCCATCGTAATATTGAGGAAAACAAGAAAAATATTACAAAAATCGTCGGCGATTTTGACAGAAACATGCTTATTGTTTACAGTTGTTGACAGATAATGTTGCATTTATCGGGATTTTGAGAGCGTTAGTTTAGCACTGATAGAAAGCCCGAAACGGATTTTTAAACTGTGGTTTTAGAACGGCATTTCGTCAATCAAGAATTCTAAATTTCAAGTGATTCGGTGTTTTACCGGGTAGGGAAACTCTCTCCTGAAAAAGTGCGCCAAATTGAGAATTTCGACTGAGCCAATTTTAGTAATTTTCAGTCTGATCTTCCTCATGACCTTCAAAACTAAAGCGGAGGTCTATTATCGGCCTCAAACGATTAGTAAGCATTTCAACTGCACATTTCCAGGCTTAAAAGGAAGTTTTTTATCCACGCGAATTAAACAGAGCGAAGTAGAGTACGGCACACGTCTATTTTGGGTGCTTTTCTAGACACGACTGTGCCCGAACAGATTTTATTCAGTTTTTTCCGGGTTTAAAAAAGAATTCCAAGAAATTAAAACCACCACCTTACTAGAACTACCATAGGGTATCCTTAGTCAATTTATGAAGGACTTTCATTATTTATCATGTGCCACCCCTCGCTCGATGTTAGTAGACATTCCCTCTTAATGCGTTTGCTTTCAGCCATCTTAAGTGAACGACTTAGCGATGCTCCCCATCATTAGGTGGTCAGTCCTTAAACAGAGTGATTGAATTCGATACTGCATCAGTGCTTCCTTTTTAATATCCGTGCAGATTGAGCTCTGTGAAGCTACCATACCACAATTGGACAAAAAAAGGGTTCAAGTAAACAATAACCGGATTTGACACCAATGTAACGCTTACGGCTACAGCTATCTTTGATTGATCGCACAAAGTTTCGTGGCTGTCCGATGACGGTAATTACCCACAGCAAGTCAGAAGAAGATTAAAATTATAATATTTTTTTTTTTGCCACGAAATCTAATGCTTGTTCAAAGAAGACTCGTTCCCTCCGTTCACCCCCCCCCCCAACCCCCGGTGACACTGTGCTCTACATTAAAATTCAGTATTTGAAACGGCTCTATTAATAAAAGACCAATCGACTCTAAATCGGACCCATCTTGGGTTGAATGAAAATTGATCTACCAGTCGAAGTCGGTATGGTTGTAGTGATTGGGGCCATTTTGAGTTATGACAAAATAGTTGTGTTCCTCGATGTCAAAACAGCTTCATTAATAGGAGCAGAGACGGCTCTACATTAGTATAGATCCAGCTAAGCTTGAACGGGAATGGCTCTAGCGATAAGAACCTATACGCACCATGTGGCGATCATGAAATATTTTCCACTCTGGGCGAAATCGGCTTATTCGTGGGGCTGAAACGGTTTTTTATTGGGGTAGATCTGGACCAAATTGACAAAATGAACCCACGAATTTGAAGAGTCCAAATCAGCTTCAGGTGCCATAGCGCTGAGTCGGCACTTTGGGGCTGAAATGGATCTTTTGAAAGAACGGTGTATGTTTTAGTTTGATTTTATTTCCTTATTTTGAGCCGGGAGGGGGTGTCGATGCACCCAAGACGACCTTAAATGGTTGAAGAACTATTTGCACATTAAGTGAAAGGCTAGCTCGTCCAGGATAACTCTGGCTAGGGTGGGTAGCCGAGACCACAAGCCCTTATTGATAACATCAACAAAACAGGCAAACACTATACAAACTGACTAATTTTACTATTAGGCTAACGGACTTTTCACTTACAATAGACGAATCGAAAAGCAGCAATCATTTTTTTTTTGCAGTCTTTACAGCCAATAACATCACGTCTTAACTGATAAACGACTAATAACCTCTCGCCTTCAATCAGGTCAATTACCAAAATCACTAATACCATCTATTGAAGCTCCACAATTTATTTGAACCTAATAACGACGTTTGCTTAGGTTGTGGAAACGTCCGCCAATGTAATCGCAAACAGTCCTTCTCGTAATGTATCAAACACGAGGAAGAGTGTTTCATCAGATATCCAAACACTGAGAAGTAGGTTGTAAAAACGAGGCGCAGCCGAGTTTTTTCAAACGACTTCGAGGTGTTTGGATATCTGATGAAACACACTTTCGAGTGTTTGATATGGCTTCTCAAATGATCAATAATTCTTGGAGAAATTCAAGGCTAAAGTTGGCAAAATTTTATGGTAATTAGGATCACATATTCAAACCAGGGTCACGGTAGTGATTTTCTTTGTGTTCTCTTGATGAATTATTGATGAGTTTGAGAACGAATGATCAAAACTTACGTCCTTATGGCAT
Source organism: Pavona decussata (assembly GCF_977016875.1). Lineage (NCBI taxonomy): Eukaryota > Metazoa > Cnidaria > Anthozoa > Scleractinia > Agariciidae > Pavona > Pavona decussata. Next base: position 6,244,069 of record NW_028145502.1, on the reverse strand, counting down.
GAGGCCATTTATGGAATTGTTAAAATTGTCTACAAGGTCCTGGTAATTAACGCTCCTGGTAAAGCTTCAAATTCGTCTTTTAATACTTAACAACTCACTAGAAACGGTCATAAACGAGAAAAAAAATTACAGAATTAATAAACGCGAACTTAAAAACTTAAGGAAAACCGAATGTACAACAAATCGTATAGAAAACACGCAAAAATTCATAAGCGAAAATATAACTACTTACAAGATCTTTACGGCAACTCTGAGACTACAACAACTGATTTACAAAGGCGAAATACAAAACTTTACAAAAATTTTAACCAAATAAAAAATGCCGAAAGAACTTATGAAATTAAAAACAAACGATTACGTAACGCGACGCCAACAACAAAAAAAGTAAGCATAAGTTACAATAAGCTAAAGTGAACGTGATGACAAATTATCTCAACAATAAATGAACAGAAAAATCTCTTTCTCGTGGTTACAGTCCTCCAATGTTTGAAAAGCTTATTATAATTTAATTTCTGTCATTTAAATATGTTATCTTTTTTTAAGAGGTGACTAGGAACGAGCTGCTGTTGGCTTTTCGGAAGTGCTTTTGACACTTTTAACAACATTTTCAGCCACATGCGCTTTCACATACGCTTTCACTCTGCCAAAATATATCTCATAAAATAATGCCATCTGTCCAACTTATTATCTCCTAATTATTTGCAGAACCTAATTAAGTGACGAGCGAAACCGTAACTGCCTATGTATAACGAAATGTTTTTTTCTTTTTCCCTGTTTTCGGCTGTTTACAAGGTCCTGGTAATTAACACTCCTGATACAGCTTGAAATTCGTATTTTAATACTTTGCAATTCACCTGAAACAAACATTAACGAAAAGAAAATACAGAATCAATATACGCGAACTTAAGAAAAACCGAATGAAAACAAATCGAAAGAAAATTCAGAGGCAAAAATATACTACTTACAAGATGTGCACGGCAACTCCGGGATCATAACAACGGATTTTCAAAGGCGAAATACAAACATTGATAAAAATTTTAACCGAAAGAGAAAGGCCTTATGAACATGAAATTAACAACAAACGATTGCGTAACGCGACACCAACAAGAAAAAAGCGTAGGTTCAGTATAAAAAGCTAAAGTGAACGTGATCAGACAAATTAACACGACGATAAACAAACAGAAAAATCTTATTCTCACGGTTACAGTCCTCCAATGTTTAAAACGGCCTTTGCTTTTCGAACACTTTTAACAACATTTTCAACCACCTACGCTTTCACTCTGCCACAATATATCTCATAAAATAATGCCATCTGTCCAACTTATTATCTCCTAATTATTTGCCGAACCTAATTAAGTGACGAGCGAAACCGTAACTGCCTATGTATAACGAAATCAGGTTTTTTTAAATTTTGTTTTGGCTGGGTTGATGCGTTGCAATTGTGGCTTGTGTAATCCCAAATTGATTAAAAATACAAAAGCAACCAAAATTCAAACAAAAAAAGAAAAAACCAAAACAACTTACAAGCACGGAATCTCATTCGCGACCCTATTATCAAGTCTGATGAGCCAAGGTTGGCACTACTTCAGCCGCCATTCCTCGCTCCAGTGATAACTTCATGCCTTTTCAGAACTGTTACAGATTCCTTTACTCCGAATTAATATCCGAAAAATTTTGTTGTTCTATTTTTGGACTGTATTTCTGGAATGACATTCCTCCAAATATTTCATCAAAGCCTTACAAGAAACTATTTAAGAAAGTTCTTTTGAAATTCTACTTTTCCCAATATTAAGTTTGACTTTGTATAATTATTTTGCTCCGTTGCACTCACTAATAGTTTTGTTCCGTGTCTATGCATGTGATTTTATGTTCTATTACGTATATTATATTATCTCTTCCTTGATCCTTGTTTTTTTTTTTTCTATCTTTAGGGTTAAGTATTAATCCTTCTATTTTTGACTGTTTCTCCGTTATTCTATTACTTTTATTCTCATAATAATATATTGTGGAGATGATTGGAGAAAATAAATAAATAAATAAATAAATAAATAAATAATCTTCCTGACACTTACTGTTCCTGCGCAGTCACCAAAGGTCCTTAGAGGCGTTCGAGAGGAATAAGTGAAATAAAAATTAGTGTCCCATAGTCCTGACGTGTATTTTTTAAGAACGTCATTTACTACTCAGATCTAAAATGTCAGTTTTCAGCTGTGTCGGATTCTACCAAGAGAGAGTAACAAAGTTTCTACAAAAGTGCTTCATCCCCTCCCCCGAAATTGCAATAACGACACTAACTGATAATATCTTTTCGTTAATATTCATGACCAGTCTTACCCTTCTCATTTTCTCTCTCCTATAAAATAAACTTTCATTTTGTTTGCAGGGACCTCAGGAACAACCTAATTGAACATCTACCAGAACATGTATTTTCACGCACATCCGTATCGAGTATCAGAGACGTTTTTCCCTGTTGTTCATAATTGTTTTCACAGCAGTCAATCAATTTGGTGACCTTTGTAGAATTAATCACTCTTACACACCTTTCTGGTCCCATTTTGTTTTCTGTGGGGCATTTGAATTGCCTCGATTGCCCATCCATCGTCATGATCAACGGGAAGAGAGTAGACTTAAAAGTGTCACAAATTTTATCATTTGTTAAGACATAATTTACATAATTCCAGGTGCATCTCATTTAAGCCTTCCGTTTGTAAAATATTTTACTGTTGTTACTACAAATTAGCAATCTTTGCGAAAGAGAATATGAATGTCCCTGCGTACCAAATGGCACGACAAGCGAATGTTTTGATAAACACCGCAAGCTAGGTTTAATGAAATCAGCTTTAAGTCAGTGATACACCAATGAGATCTTTTACTTAACGTTTTGTAACACTTAGCACAATGTACTGACACGATGTAGCCCAAGGAGGGGGAGACAATGTGATCGATCTATCAAACAAATTATATATTTTCCATTTGATAGAATAAAAGAGTAACAAAATTTAACCAGTTGTTAAGATACAAATTATTTAATTCCAGGTGCATCTCATTTACACCTTCCTCTTGCAAAATCTTTTATCAAAAACATTGTCTCTTCGCATTGATACTATAGCTTGGAAATGTTTGTGATATCAGTCTCTATATCAGTAAAGTCGCCAAGACTAGTGAAAATCAAACTAAGAATTGCACAGTTTAAGGAATTTTTCGTTGAAAACTTTCTACTTAAAAGACTTGACATGCGCGTTCAGGGAGAGCGCTCTCAACGATCTCTGGGAGTAACGTATGCTCTTATCCAGACTCCATCGCCCAGCGGGAATTAACTAGTTTTCCTTTGTCTCTGCCTTGACAAGACTCCTGAATGGTGATCTTTCTTCAAACTCCGGTAAATAGAAATGACATTCGTTGACGTCCCAGTAGACTGCTGCTATATAATGGTCGCCAAGAGAATAGTCTACGGAACAACAACAAAAAAAAAAAAGAAAAGAAAGAAAGAAAAGGAAACCCGTATTTTTAATTTAGCAGGAGCGCGTCGGCTTCAAATCCAGCTCAGTTTCAAAATAATGCGAAAGTATGCTGTCTCATGCACTACTTAACAATTATTCCACGAGCGCGCGTTGGATATGAGATGATAGATAGCCAACGAGGCGCGTAGCGCCGAGTTGGCTATAATCATCTCATATCCAACAAGCGCAAGTGGAATAATTGTTTTATTAAAAACAACCAAGAAATATTGCTAGATCTTACTGATTTCGCTGTGCAAGAACGACCAGAAGGCAATTTAATGGTCGCCATTTCTCGGCCATAGTATAATTGCTCATATACCATGGCCGCTAAGCCAATCAAATCCCTCGTATTGCATTATACAATGATGCAGTTTTTAATAATTACTAATATTCTTTTGATCGTTGCCGGTGAAAACTTCATTCGTTTGCTTCCAGCCATCTTTAGAGAACGATTTGGCGATGTTCCGCATCATAAAGTCGTCAGTCCTAAAACACAGTGATTGAATTCGATAAGAACCTATGCGCACCAAGGTACCGATCATGAAATAATTTCCACTGTGGGCGAAATCAGCTTTTTGGCGGGGCTGAAAACATTTTTATTGGGGTCGATATGGACCAAATTTACAAAATGGACACACGAATTCGAAGAGTCCCAATCAGCTTCAGGGCCATAGAGCTGAGTCGGCAGCTTGGGGTTGAAATGGATCTTTTGAAAAGCGGTGTATGTTTTAGTTTGATTTTAATTCCTTTATTAATTCACTGTAGGAATATATGATATGAATTTAAATTCTTGAAATAAATGTGCGATTCTAAACCCGAAACTGGAGCACAAATAGATATTTTCATTTTGTGCCGGGTGGGGGCGAGTTGTCTCGCCCACCCAAGACAAACGTAGACGGTTGAAAAACTATTTGCACAATAAGTAAAAGGCTTGCTCGCCCAGGATAACTCGGGCGAGGGTGGGTAGTTGAGACCACGTTGCCAACATCAACAAAACAGGCAAACACTATACAAACCGACTAATTTTACTTGCAATAGGCCAACGGACTTTTCATTTACAATAGACGAATCGAAAAGGAATAATCATTTCTTGTAATTTTACAGCCAATAACATCACGTCTTAGCTAAAAAACGACAAATAGCGTCTCGATCGCCTTTAATCATGTCAATGACCAAAGCTAATACCATCTACTGAAGCTCTACAGTTTACCATAACCAAAAATCCTAGACGGCAAGCGCTTTTTATCGCTCAGGTAAATTAAGGCATGGGCCCCTAATAAATCACTCAAAAAGTGAAGGAGGTGATCTATCTCAGAACACTTTGGCAGTAGAAGGTTGAAACTTTGCCAGACACATATATTGACAAATTGTGTCAATTTGGTGTTTTTTAATTATGTAAATGTTGTCACGTAACTTTGCACGCCCACAATTTACTGTAAATAAAGAAAGCAAAAATGGCAACACTTTTGTTTGTGAGATATTTAACCTTATTGGTACAAGACAACTTGCAATAAATGCATCTACAAAACTGTGCCTGGAAGCTGTTGCATTTTTAAATAATTATTAAAATACACGAATTTTTCAATTAGTCAAGTCCAAGCAACAACCGTGAACGATAATCCTGCTGGTATACGTTGGATCAATTGTTGATCTGATCGGCTTAACAAATACAAATGATACAAGAAGCAGAGACCGATACAACGTAGAATTACGGTTTAAAGGTTACTATATTTCGGCTGGCCAAACCAGCCTTCTTCAGGTATAATGAAAATTTACATTGGGACATACGCTTATATAGCTGACAAATATTTGCGCAATAGCGGAATTACGTTAAACTAAATTGATTGACAGTATAAAATATGAAGCAAATGAAATAATAGTTCGCGAAGAAATGTACTAGCTTTTTTCCTTTTATTATTTTCTATTCTTTGTTACTATTATTTCATTTGCTTCATATTATCCCCCTACGTAAGGCCTTTGCTTAGAAAAAATCTTAAGAAGGCCAAGCACAGAGGTGATATCTTAAACGCCCTTAACATTATTAAAATGATAAATAAATTTTAAGATAAAGCTTTTTCAGCCAATGGAAGTCGCGTAACCTAATTTGCATAATCTAAAAGTACCAAATTACCGCAAATCAATAATGTATGTATCTGTCAAAGTTTCATCTGTCTACATCAAAAGAGATAGACGGCCCCAACAGTTTTTGAGAGAACAATCTTGGGCCCATGCCTTAATTCACGCGAGCGGTAGGTGCGGATTTAAAATGGCGGCCAGATCGAATAAAAGTGTAAGTGGGGCATTTTAAAGGCTTTAAAAGATGTGAATGCCACTGAATTTTTAAAGAATCGATCAGCATCAAAGAAAGGTCCTTTTTTATGAAGTAGAAATGGTACTGAACGTAGAATAAAAGGAAATTCGAAATTCACAAAAATCCTACTTCTCGGTGGACGTTTTTTTGGGGGACAAAAACATTCGTTTTTGTAGCTTAACATCACGTCTTTTGAATAGGAAGCTAAGGAAATTAAATGTATATGACAAACTATTTTCCCTCAGCAGACGAAGGAAGGCATGAAGGTCGACACTACTTTAAGAGGTTAGAAAGAGGATATTGTGTTCACTTATGAGTTTATTTCAAACAAAAAAGGCACTGCCAAGAATGATTTTATTCTGACCTTTCCTTCGATTAAAGTGCTGTTCGATCACTGCTTTATCGATTTTTGAGCTGGGGAAAGCTGCATTTTCGAGGCCAAAAAATGCAATAGTTTATAATTTTCCCCTTATTTTCTTTATGATCTGCCGCCATTTTTAATCCGTGTATGTGTCCTTTACGCATGCTTAGTTGGCAGCCGTGTTGTATAGTATTTCTGGCTATGCTTGAAGCTGATAACGAATTTCACTTAGGTTATCGAAACGTCCGCCAATGTAATCGTGAAACAGTCCTTCTCCGGATGACTTTGGCGCTTGCACGCTGAAAACATGTCATTCATTGCTATTAACCTATTTATTTTTTTTTAGAAAAAAAAGAATTAACCACAGAAAAATGAGTCATTCCCAGGAAAACGAGTTTGCCCACCATTTGGGGACTTAAGATATTGTTTAGGGTCAATGCCGATTAACATTGTAGTTCCTTATCAAAAAAGTTATTTTTAATTGCTGCTTATGCTTCATAAAATCTATGCGTAATTTTATTCTCAACTCTGTTTTATCTATATAATTTCTTCTACCACAAGACCATTTTTAAAGTTAGGAAAATATTGGAATCAAATATTACTTTCATTCTAAGGGAATAACCTTAAGGGTAAAAAAGATCGCTCGACAAAAGCTGCAGCGCAAGGTTTAGCACCGCAAAACGGAATGAAAAGAAAATAAAAATGCTCAAGAAATTCCTACCATTCGATATGTACTCACAATTCTCGCAACTGCTGAAAAAGTCCTCATTTTGCAAAGAATTATGTTGCGTTTGTCCATTTTCTTCAACACAGCCTTGTTAGCTTTACTGCCATTTGTGTTTCTGGATATGAGATAACGTTTTCTTAATCACATTATATATTTGACCTAAAATTATCAAACATATGACACAACGTTGGATTCCATTTCCTTGTTGCAAATAAACATCTGTTGTTCTCTGAGAAGCTAACACATTATAGACTCACTCGGCAAAGAAACCACGTAAAATTGTAATATCTCATAGAGGCATTTTATTTATACAATGTTTGACCAACACAGTTTAGATTGACAAATATAATAACAACGATATGTCTTTTGTTATCCTTGGCAAACAAGTACTCAAGGCAGCATTGAGTTTTTTTCTTAGCTTGGAAACCTTCCGACACAGGGGAAAGTGAAAGTGGTAAATTTCCATTAAATTATTATTAAATCAATTATGTTCTTGACGCCTAGTTACAAATAGATCAAGAAACATCGGAGATAATAACTGGTTTTGATAGCAGAACATAAATTTAGTGACGTAGAAAAGAATTTACTTAAAAATATCTAATACAATCAGAAGAGAAAATAAGGGAGCAGAATGAGCTCTATAGTCTGAGTTGGTCAGGTCTTGCACAACCTGAAGAACCAATCAGAATTTACTTTCTTATACGGATGTACAAAATACGCACGTGTTGTGAGTGTGTGACAGAAAGTTTGCAACTCGATGTTCAGGGTCACCCAACGAGAGCATTAAAACAAGACTAATTTTATAAAATGTTTTCTGGAGTTTTGAAAGGCCAATTAGTGTAAGCTGATATAGGGCTTGTTTTATCTGTTCGGATTCTTGAGCTAAAAATCTAATAAAATGGCCGATAGTTTTAGGGAGGAAATCCTAAACAAAGACGTTTTAGAGTTGCTGTTGGCTTTCCGAATTGTTAGGTGCCCTTTTTTTAATACTGTTGACACGGTATTTAACACCCTGAAAACAAAATGGATTTGCCTTTTAACGTGGCAAAAACTTGAAGTGACCTTTTGCTAAACATAACCCTAGTATTTTCTTTCTCAATTAAATCCCATTTTCAGGGGATTGAAAAGTATTTGCGAAAAAATATTCAGTTAAACTAGCCGTTGGGTGGGCGTCCCTAAATGTTTTTGATGCGGTTTCCATGCAAAACTAAGACCGATGTATATAAATGTCTTTTTTGAGAGGTCAGGTTTGATCACAAGGAAATTTTCTGATTTTCAAACGGCCATAGCTGACTTTCTCCTGAGCGTAGAAAGTTGAGTACACTAAACTGATGGAAGTAAAGACGGACGAAAAGACAAGTGATAGTCAATACACTAGTACTTCAAAGTTTACTGAACAGCTATGTCAAGAACACTTACCCAGCGAGAAAATAATCCGATTGAATATTAAAACAAATATCACAGGGCGTCTTTATCAGAAGAAATGAAGTCAAAATAACTTAACCTTAGTGTGACAAATAGAGGCGAAGCAAAACAAGTAAGGTAAGGTTATATAAATCACGTTTATTAATCAAACTGGAGGAAACCACTTGTTGTAAGTTCAAGGGTAAATTCAAGCTAAGCTGCCCGAGGTTCTGATTAGGAACTGAAAAACTATTGGCACGAAATTTTGCTTTCAAATTATAAAAATAGAATTAAAAACTCAGCTGAACGACATTTCCGAGTTCATAGATAATACAGACAATTTGTATAGCTCATCTCCTTAGCCCAAACAACGTGCGTTTTCCGAATGAAAAATCGATATATTAAAATCAACAATTTGGCGTGCTCTTTTCGTCTTTAAAATTCCATTGATAACGAAAACTTTTTTAACCTTGTTGCGTTCGCACGTTTTCTTCGATATTTTCCAAGACACTCTTTTTTGGAATTCCTTGAGATTGTATTTTTTGCTGCTTATGACGCAATGCAGGTATACAGCTTTTTTTTTGACAGTAGCAAGCCAATTGCGGACAAGAACTCTGCAAATTAACATACATTTCCTGGCCACTTCTGTTGCAAAGTTAAAGCGAAAATTAGGGCGAACACATGCGTTGAGATGTGAATTTCATTCTTCGCTTCTTTCATGGGAAGAATACAACACTGCATAATTCTGTATTGTTTCCTTGCAAAAGTCCTTTTAAAAAACTTGTGCTTCGGGTTTCAGCAGGTTTCCAGGTTGGAAACCTGCTGAAACCCGAAGCACAAGTTTTAAAAATAGTACTTCTCAAACTCATGAATTATTCATGTTCTAATGACCCAATTAGCTTGCACCAATTGAGTCAGGTCAAGAGAGGATGAAGGCCTCTCTTGGTCAGGTGCATGTATGAACATATCGAGCAAGACACATTCGATTAGTTCAAAAAAATGATCAAGACACTGATCAAGAAATTTGAATTTTAATCAGTCCTAATACTAAATACAGTATATTTGCCGCTTCAATCATTACTTTCAACAACAATAGGGCAACATATTATTCTTTCCACCGGACTATTTAGCAACCTCCATCACGAATTTTGACAAACCAATAGTTCAGCGACAGAGCGTCCATTCCGGCAATATCTGCGCTTAGAGCGGTAACCTTGTGAAAATCGTAGTCCTTGAAGAGACCAACACTATCTAATACCGGAACTTTAACCTCCCTTAACCTCTGCCATTCGCCAAAAATGCTCACAGCCCACTTGTTTTTGTACTTAGTTGAAGCTGGAACGGCTTCATTCGCTAGAACATTTTCTTGAAAAGAAGTTTTAGGAACGCGAAATCGTTCTGATCCGGACTCATACTTCATCACGCGCCGTAATGTTAATATACCAAAAAACTCGTCTCCTTGCCGCATATTAAATATCATTTCATTTACCACGAATAAGAAACAAACAATAGCCTATTGAGCACGCCTTTTAATTAATTATTCTTCGGAAATAATTCCACTAAATTCTGACACTAGTTTGAGAAGCCAGCTCAAAAACTCGTGCTTCGTTTTTCATCAGGGGTGCTAATCACCTCGAAACAATAACAGCACTCTGCCTTCGCCGTCGTGCTTTCATCCGTTTCTTGGTGTCTGGAACCTCTGATCAAAAAATTTGCACTCGTTTTTGATCCATTACTTCAAACTCCCGAAAATTGAAACGACATTAATTTACGTACCTACAGATTGCAGCTATATAATAGCCGCCTAGAGAATAGTCTAAAGGTAGCGACACACTTGGCGATTTTATACGCCGGTCGCCGCAAATTTGATCACCAGCGAAAATCGCAAGCGATTTTCGCCACCGATTGATTAGGACAAACCTATCGATTTTTTTCGCCGATCGCGGCGATGTGGCAGTTTTGAAAACTCATGTGATAAAATCGCCCAACCTTATGGGTTGCCTTTACCTGCGATTTGCAGCAATAAACGTAGAAAATCGCGGGAACGGGCACACTTGGCGAGTGCCAGATATCGGCGTACAAAATCGCCAAGTGTTTCGCTCGCCTTGAGAAACAAAAAAACAAAAACAAAAACAAAAAAACAAAAAACCGAAGCAAAAACAAAAAGGATTTCACAATTTTCTTTTTTAATTTAACAGAAGCACGTGGGCTTCAACTTTAGCTCAGTAACAAAATAAACGAAAGTATGCTGACTCAAATACTATTAACTTGATATTCTTTCCATCGTTGTTGGTGAAAACTTATTTCGTTTGCTTCCATTTGCTTCCACTCATCTTGAGTGAACGCCTTAGCGATGTTCTCCATCTTCAAGTGGTCAGTCCTAAAACAGTGATCGAATTTGATACTTTACGCTTCCTTTTTAATATCCGTGCAGAATGTGCTCGAGAAGCTTTTATACCCAATTGGACAAAAAGCATGCAGGTTCAAGTAAACAATAATGGCACTAATGAGACGCTAAAAACTACAACTATCTTTGATTTATTGCACAACCTTTCGTGGCTGTCCGATGACGGTATTTACCCACCGCAAGTCAGAACATACTATGTTCAAAGAAGACTCGTTTCCCTTCCCCTCACCTCCTCCGGTCATACTTTGCTTTACATCAAAACTCAGTATTTCAAACGGCTCTATTAATAAAAGACGACTGAAAATGGATCTACCAGTCGAAGTCAAAATAGTTGTAGTGATTGGGGCCATCTCGTGTTGTAACAAAATACTATAATTCTGTTCTTTGATGTCAAAACAGCTCCATTTATAGGAGCAGAGACGGCCCTACATTAGAACCAGCTAGGCTTGAACGGAAATGGCTCTAGTGATAAGAACCTATATGCACCAAGGTGCCGATCATGAAATATTCTTCAATGGACGAAACCGACTTTTTGGTGGGGCTGAAAAGGTTTTTATTGGGGTCAGTATGGACCAAATTCGCAAAATGGATCCACGAGTTCAAAGAGTCGAAATCAGCTTAAGGGGCCACAGAGCTGAGGTGGCACCTTGGGGCTGAAATGGATCTTTTGAAATAGCGATACATGTTTTAGTTTGATTGTATTTCCTTTATTAACTCACTGTAGGAACATATATTGAATTTAAATTCTTGTAAATGAATGTGTGATTGTAAACCGGTAGCCGAAACCACAGGCCCTTATTCATAACATCAACAAAACAGGCAAACACTATACAAACTGACTAATTTTACTAACAATAGGCCAACAGACTTTTCACTTACAATAGACGAATCGAAAAGCAGGAATCATTTTTTGCAGTCGTTACAGCCAATAACACCACGTCTTAGTTGACAAACGACAAATATCAACTCGCCTTCAATCAGGTCAATGACCAAAGCCACTAATATCATCTATTGACGCTCCACAATTTACTTGAACCTAATACGACTTTCAGTTAGGTTGTGGAAACGTCAGCCAATGTAATTACAAACAGTCCTTCTCCGGATGATCAAAATTTACGTCCTTATGGCATGACTCCTGGATTGAAGCAATTTTTGGAATTGTTTAAATTGTTTACAAGGTCCTGGTAATTAACACTCCTGGTACAGCTTCAAACTCGTCTTTTAATACTTTACAATTCACTAGAAACGATCATAAACGAGAAAAAAAATGCAGAATTAATAAACGCGAACTTAAAAACTTAAGAAAAACCGAATGTACAACAAATCGAATAGAAAAAAAGCAAAAATTCAGACGCAAAACTATAACTACTTACAAGATCTGTACGGCAACTCAGGGATCACAACAACTGATTTACATAGGCGAAATACAAAACGTTATAAAAAATAGATTAACCGAAAAAGAAAGGCCCAATGCACTTATGAAATTAATAACAAACGATTACGTATGCGACGCCCAGAAACTAACTTGGAAGAAAAAGTAAGCATAAGTTACAAGGAAAAAATTAGCGTTGGTTACAAAAGCTGAACTGAACGTGATGACAAATTTAATGTTTTAGCTGATTGCACAACAGTGAATGAATGCAAAAATTCTAATTCTTGTGGTTACAGTCCTCCAATTTTTGAAAAGCTTATTATAATTTAATTTCTGTCACTAAAATATATAATATTTTGGAAGTTTTCGAGCTTCTGTTGGCTTTTCAGAAGTGCTAATCGGCCTTTTTCACACTTTTTACAACATTTTCAGGCACATACGTTTACACTTGGCCACAATATATCTGGTAACGCCATTTGCCCAACTTATTATCGCCTAATTATTTGAAGAACATAAGTGACGAGCAAGATCCGAACTGCCTGTGTAGAACTTAATGTTTGAAGGTGGGGTGGGGGATGGGGCTGCGTTGGAACTGTGGCCGGCAAAACAATCAAAAATCAATCAAAAAAAAAAAAGGCAATGTATACGCACCTCATGCCATTTTTAAATGTTCCCACGCAGTCACTAAAGGTATTTAGAGGTGTTCAAGAGGAATGAGTAAAATGGAAATAAGCGTCCTAAAGTCCATGCATATAGTTTATGAAAACAATATTTTACTACTCAGACCGAAAATGTTAAGTTGAAATAATTCTCAGCTGCGTCGGCTTCTACCAAAAGAGAGTAACAAAGTTTGTTTCAAAAGTGCTTTATCCCCTGCCCCTAAAGTGCAATAACCAAGCTAGCTAGTAATATATTGTCTTTAATATTCATGACCTGCCTTACCCTGCCGATTTTCTCTCTTCCATAAAATAAACTTTTATTTCGTTTGCAGGGACCTCAGCAACAATCGAATTCAACATCTACCGAAAGAGATATTTTCACACCAATCATGGATGTACACTTTGTAAGTGTGAGGGACTTCTTTTTCTTTTGTTCCTTGTTTTTTTCCCTAACAGTTATTTAACCAGGTGAGCTGCGTAGAATCTCACGTAGAATCCCACTCTTGTCTTATTTTTTGTGGGCCACTTAAAACTACATGCATTTATGTGCCAAATCTTTTAAGGTCACCTTGCATGAATTGAAATTGGTTTATAAAACAGTGGTGAGTGTATGAAAATGACAGGAAGATGGTATGATAGGTTATCGGCGCAAGTGGATTAAAATAAACGTGATGTAAGCACCTGGACCGGAACCGCAAATGCGATGCCTAGTATTATTGCTAAATGCTTGATGTCACACGATGAACTTGTGAATTAATTAATGAGTCATTATCGCGCACCTTTGGCGCACGCACGCTGAAAACATGTTTTTATTGAAGGTAAGCCCAGTTAATAGAGAGCTATCTTTATTTTTACCTCGGTATTTTCCTATTATCCGAATTGACGACAGAAAAATGAGTCATTCCCAGGAAAACGAGCTTGCCCACCATTTGGGGACCTAAAATAGTTCAAAAAAATGATCAAGACACTGATCAAGAAATTTGAATTTTAATCAGTCTTAATACTAAATACAGTATATTTTCCGCTTCAATCATTACTTTCAACAACAATAGGGCAACATATTATTCTTTCCACCGGACTATTTAGCAACCTCCATCACGAATTTTGACAAACCAATAGTTCAGCAACAGAGCGTCCATTCCGGCAATATCTGCGCTTACAGCGGTAACCTTGTGAAAATCGTAGTCCTTGAAGAGACCACCACTATCTAATACCGGAACTTTAACCTCTCTTAACCTCTGCCATTCGGCAAAGAGGCTCACAGCCCACTTGTTTTTGTACTTAGTTGAAGCTGGAACGGCTTTATTCACCAGAACATTTTCTTGAAAAGAAGTTTTAGGAACGCGAAATCGCTCTGATCCGGACTCATACTTCATCACGCGCCGTAATGTTAATCTACCAAAAAACTCGCCCCCATGGCTGCATATTAAATATTTATTTCATTTACCACGAATAAGAAACAAACAATAGCCTATTGAGCACGCCTTCTAACTATCTATTCTTCGGAAATAATTCCATTAAATTGTGACACTAGTTTGAGAAGCCAGCTCATAAACTCGTGCTTCGTTTTTCATCAGGGGTTCCAATCACCTCGAAACAATAAAAGCACTCTGCCTTCGGCGTCGGGCTTTCATCCGTTTTTCGGTGTTTGGAACCCCTGATAAAAAAAACTTGCACTCGTTTTTTATCTATTACTTAGAACTCCCGAAAATTGAAACTACATAAATTTACGTCCCTACAGATTGTAGCTATATCATGGCCGCCAAGAGAATAGTCTAAAGCTAGCGACACACTTGGCGATTTTATACGACGATCGCGCCAAATTTGATCACCAGCGAAAATCGCAAGCGATTTTCGCCACCGATTGATTAGGACACACCTATCGATTTTTTTCGCCTATTGCGGCGATGTGGCAGTTTTGAAAGCTCATGTGATCAAATCGCCCAGCCTTATGGGTTGGCTTTACTTGCGATTTGCAGCAATAAACGTAGAAAATCGCGGGAACGGGCACACTTGGCGAGTGCCAGATAATCGCCAAGTGTGTCGCTCGCCTTAAGAAACAAAAAAACAAAAACAAAAAACGAAACCAAAACAAAAAGGAATTAACAAGTTTCTTTTTAATTTAACAGAAGCACGTGGGCTTCAACTTTAGCTCAGTAACAAAATAACACGAAAGTATGCTAACTCAAATACTATTCACTTGATATTCTTTCCATCGTTGTTGGTGAAAAACTTATTTCGTTTGCTTCCATTTGCTTCCACTCATCTTAAGTGAACGCTTTAGCGATGTTCTCCATCTTCAAGCGGTCAGTCCTAAGACAGTGATCGAATTTGATACTTTACGCTTCCTTTTTAATATCCGTGCAGAATGAGCTCGAGAAGCTTTTATACCACAATTGGACAAAAAGCAGGTTCAAGTTAACAATAATGGCACTAATGAGACGCTTACGACCACAACTATCTTTGATTTACTGCACAACCTTTCGTGGCTGTCCGATGACGGTATTTACCCACCGCAAGTCAGAACATACTATGTTCAAAGAAGACTCGTTTCCTTCCCCTCACCTCCTCCGGTCATACTTTCCTTTACATCAAAACTCAGTATTTCAAACGGCTCTATTAATAAAAGACGACTGAAAATGGATCTACCAGTCGAAGTCAAAATAGTTGTAGTGATTGGGGCCATCTCGTGTTGTAACAAAATACTATAATTCTGTTCTTTGATGTCAAAACAGCTCCATTTATAGGAGCAGAGACGGCCCTGCATTAGAACCAGCTAGGCTTGAACGGAAATGGCTCTAGTGATAAGAACCTATATACACCAAGGTGCCGATCATGAAATATTCTTCAATGGACGAAACCGACTTTTTGGTGGGGCTGAAAAGGTTTTTATTGGGGTCGGTATGGACCAAATTCACAAAATGGATCCACGAATTCGAAGAGTCCAAATCAGCTGAAGGGGCCACAGAGCTGAGGTGGCACCTTGGGGCTGAAATGGATCTTTTGAAATAACGATACATGTTTTAGTTTGATTGTATTTCCTTTATTAACTCACTGTAGGAACATATACTGAATTTAAATTCTTGTAAATGAATGTGTGATTGTAAACCCAAAACTGGAGCTCAAATGTATATTTTTATTTTGAGTCGAGACACCCGAGACCCGCTTAGGAGGTTGAAGAACTATTTGCGCAATAAGTGAAAGGCTTGCTCGTCCAGGATAACTCGGGGGAGGGTGGGTAGCCGAAACCACAGGCCCTTATTCAAAACATCAACAAAACAGGCAAACACTATACAAACTGACTAATTTTACTAACAATCGGCCAACAGACTTTTCACTTACAATAGACGAATCGAAAAGCAGGAATCATTTTTTGCAGTCGTTACAGCCAATAACACCACGTCTTAGTTGACAAACGACAAATAGCAACTCGCCTTCAATCAGGTCAATGACCAAAGCCACTAATATCACCTATTGACGCTCCACAATTTACTTGAACCTAATAACGACTTTCAGTTAGGTTGTGGAAACGTCAGCCAATGTAATCACAAACAGTCCCTCTCTGGATGATCAAAATTTACGTCCTTTAGCATGACTCCTGGATTGAAGCAATTTTTGGAATTGTTTAAATTGTTTACAAGGTCCTGGTAATTAACACTCCTGGTACAGCTTTAAACTCGTCTTTTAATACTTTACAATTCACTAGAAACGATCATAAACGAGAAAAAAAATGCAGAATTAATAAACGCGAACTTAAAAACTTAAGAAAAACCGAATGTACAACAAATCGAATAGAAAAGACGCAAAAATTCACACGCAAAACTATAACTACTTACAAGATCTGTACGGCAACTCAGGGATCACAACAACTGATTTACAAAGGCGAAATACAAAACGTTATAAAAAATAAATTAACCGAAAAAGAAAGGCCCAATGCACTTATGAAATTAATAACAAACGATTACGTATGCGACGCCCAGAAACTAACTTGCAAGAAAAAGTAAGCATAAGTTACAAGGAAAAAATTAGCGTTGGTTACAAAAGCTGAACTGAACGTGATGACAAATTTAATGTTTTAGCTGATTGCACAACAGTGAATGAATGCAAAAATTCTAATTCTTGTGGTTACAGTCCTCCAATTTTTGAAAAGCTTATTATAATTTAATTTCTGTCACTAAAATATATAATATTTTGGAAGTTTTCGAGCTTCTGTTGGCTTTTCAGAAGTGCTAATCGGCCTTTTTCACACTTTTTACAACATTTTCAGGCACATACGTTTACACTTGGCCACAATATATCTGGTAACGCCATTTGCCCAACTTATTATCGCCTAATTATTTGCAGAACATAAGTGACGAGCAAGATCCGAACTGCCAATGTAGAACTTAATGTTTGAAGGTGGGGTGGGGGATGGGGCTGCGTTGGAACTGTGGCCGGCAAAACAATCAAAAATCAATCAAAAAAAAAAAAAGGCAAGGTATACGCACCAGCACCAGATCTCATTCACGACCCTATTTTTAAGTCGGATAAACCAAGGTTGGCACTACTTTAGCCGGTATTCCTCTCTCCAGGGGTAACCTCATGCCATTTTTAAATGTTCCCACGCAGTCACTAAAGGTATTTAGAGGTGTTCAAGAGCAATGAGTGAAATGGAAATTAGCATCCTAAAGTCCAGGCATATAGTTTATGAAAACAATATTTTACCACTCAGACCGAAAATGTTAAGTTGAAATAATTGTCAGCTGCGTCGGCTTCTACCAAAAGAGAGTAACAAAGTTTGTTTCAAAAGTGCTATATCCCCTGCCCCTAAAGTGCAATAACCAAGCTAGCTAGTAATATATTGTCTTTAATATTCATGACCTGTCTTACCCTGCCGATTTTCTCTCTTCCATAAAATAAACTTTTATTTCGTTTGCAGGGACCTCAGCAACAATCGAATTCAACATCTACCGAAAGAGATGTCTTCACACCAATCATGGATGGGCACTTTGTAAGTGTGAGGGACTTCTTTTTCTTTTGTTCCTTGTTTTTTTTTTTCCCTAACAGTTATTTAACCAGGTGAGCTGCGTAGAATCTCACGTAGAATCCCACTCTTGTCTTATTTTTTGTGGGCCACTTAAAACTACATGCATTTATGTGCCAAATCTTTTAAGGTCACCTTGCATGAATTGAAATTGGTATGTAAAACAGTGGTGAATGTATGAAAATGACAGGAAGATGGTATGATAGGTTATCGGCGCAAGTGGATTAAATTAAACGTGATGTAAGCACCTGGACCGGAACCGCAAATGCGATGCCTAGTATTATTGCTAAATGCTTGATGCCACACGATGAACTTGTGAATTAATTAATGAGTCATTATCGCGCACCTTTGGCGCGCACACGCTGAAAACATGTTTTTATTGAAGGTAAGCCCAGTTAATAGAGAGCTATCTTTTTTTTTACCTCGGTTTTCCTATTATCCGAATTGACGACAGAAAAATGAGTCATTCCCAGGAAAACGAGCTTGCCCACCATTTGGGGGCCTAAAATAGTGTTTTCATATAATCCATGCGTTTTTTTTTTTTTTTTCTCAACTCTGTTTTATCTATATAATTACTGCTATTACACGAACTGACAAGGAGTGAGCAACTAGACTGATATTGGAATCAAATATTTCTTTCATTTGAAGGGAATCACCTTAAGGGTAAAATAGATCGCGCGGCAAAAGCTGCAGCGCATGGTTTAGCACCAGAAAAAGGGAATGGAATTGAGATAAAGGAGCTCAAGATTTTCTCACCATTCGATAGGCATGTACTCACGATTCTCACAACCTCTGAAAAAGTCCTCATTTTGCAAAGGATTCTGTTGCGCTAATCCATTTTCTTCAACACAACCTTGTCAGTTTTTCTATTGTTTGTATTTCTGGATATGAGATAAATTTTTCTTAATCACATTCTATATTTGACTTATAATTAACAAACATATGACACAATCTTTTGATTCCAGATTTCCTTATTACAAATAAACTTCTGTTGTTTTCTGAGAAACTAACACATTATATGACTCATGCTCACTCGGTAAAGAAACAGCGTAACATTATAATATCTAATACTAATTAGAGTCATTTTATTTATACAATGTTTGAGAAACGCTGTTTAGATTAACAAGTAAAATAACTACGATATGCCTTTTGTTATCCTTGGCAAACAAGTAACCAAGGTCACATTTATTTTTTTTTTTTTGGCTTTAAAACCTCTAGACGCAGGGGCAACTGAAAGTGGTAATTTTCCTTTAAATTATAATTAAATCAATTATGTTCTTGACTCCTAGTTACAAACAGATCAAGAAACGTCGGAGGCAATAACTGGTTATGATAGCAGAACATAAATTTAGTGAAGTGAAAAAGAATTTACATGAAAAATATCTAATACACTCAGAAGAGAAAAAACAAGGGAGCGGAATGAGCTCTTTAATCTGAGTTGGTCAGGTCTTGCACAACCTGAAGAACCAATCTGGATGTACAAAATACGCACGTGTCGTGAGTGTGTGGCAGAAAGTTTGCAACTCGATGTTCAGGGTCACCCAACGAGAGCATTAAAACAAGATATTTAAAATGTTTCCTGGGTTTTTAAAAGGCCAACTCACGTAAGCTAACACAGCTTGTTTTATCTGTTCGGATTCTTTATCTAAAAATGTAATAAAATAGCCGATACTTTTAGGGACAAAATCCTAAACAAAGACGTTTTAAAGTTGCTGTTGGCTTTCCAAAATATAAGGTGGCGTTTTTAATACTTTTAACACGGTATTTGGCCCTCTGAAAACAAAATGTATTTGCTTTTCAGCGTTGCAAAAAATTTGAAGTGACCTTTTGCTTAAAACATATAACCCTAGTATCGTTTTTTCCCAATTAAAACCCATTTTAGAGGCTTGAAAAGTGTTTGCGAAAAAATACTCAGCGAAACGACTGGCCGTAGGGTGGGTGTCCCTTAGTCTGCAAACGTAGACGTATTTCCGGATGTTTTTCGATGCGGTTTCCATGCAAAACTGAGACCAATGTATATTAATGTCTTTTATGGGAGGTCAGGTTTGATCACAAGGAAATTTTGTGATATTTGAATGCCCATAGCTGACTCTTCCCTGAGCATAGAAAGTTGAGTAGACGAAACTGATGGAAGTAAAGACGGACAAAAAGACAAGCGATCGTCAATACACTTCAAACTCTACTGAACAGCTATGTAAAGAACACTCAGCCAGCGAGAAAATAATGGAGTTGAATATGAAAACAAATATGAACAAAGGACGAAGTCAAAATAACCTAACCTTAGTGTGAAAAATAGAGTTGAGGCAAAACAAGTAAGGTAAGGTTTTATAAATCACGTTTATTAATCAAACTGGACAAAGCCACCTGTTGTAAGTTCAAAGGTAAATTCAAGCTAAGCTGCCCGAGGTTCTGATTGAGAACTGAAATACTATTGGCGTGAAATTTTGCTATCAAATTATAAAAATTAAATTAAAAACTCAGCTGAACGACATTTCCGAGTTCATAGATAACACAGACAATTTGTATAGCTCATCTCCTTGGCCCAAACAACGTGCGTTTTCCGAATGATAAAATTATCTGTGTATGCTAATTATCAATGAAGAAAAAAACAACAACAACAAGAGCACTAACAAAGAAACAAAAAATAACAAAAAAAACCCCAGATACATTGAAAAAAAATCTTAAAATCAACAATTTAGCCTGCTCTTGTCTTTAAAATTGCCTTGTTAACAAACACTTTGCTAACCTAGTTGCAGAGCTGTAGTTCGCACGTTTTCTTCGATATTTTCGGAGAGACTCTTTTTTGGAATTCCTTAAGTGCATATTTGAGAACTCATAATGA
Organism: Pavona decussata; assembly: GCF_977016875.1. Lineage (NCBI taxonomy): Eukaryota > Metazoa > Cnidaria > Anthozoa > Scleractinia > Agariciidae > Pavona > Pavona decussata. The sequence continues at coordinate 6,223,463 of NW_028145502.1, read as the reverse complement.
AACCCGACACACTGCTTATGGCGCAACGCTGGTATACAGCTCTCTTTTTGACAGTAGTCAGGCAATTGCGGACAAAAACTCTGTGCAGATTAACATACAATATCTGGCCACTTCTGTTGCATAGTTAAAGCTAAAATACAGGACGAACACAGTGAGATGGGAATTTCAATGATCGCTTCTTCCATTAGCTTCGATGAAAGAAAAAATCAGCACCTATTTAATATGTACAGGTTTAAGCTTGAACAAAAAAATGCTTGTTATCTTAATACCGTATTAAAAAAGTAATATACATCATGATATTGCTAGAATAAATATTTACTTGAAAGAACGACTTGAACGATGTGCGCCTTCAAACTGACCACCAAGGAATTTCCTTTTTTGTGTTTTTTGTTAATCGGTTGAAGTTACTGAGTTGAACGGGGATGAACCTTTCGTCGTTCTTTTATTTCTGACTTTTAGTGACCTTTCTCCTTTACATCTTTGGCCTTAATAATTTTCTAAAAACCAACCTCTACGATTTCGCAAGATATAAGAAACATAGTCTATGCGCGTTTAGAGCTCGATAATTGAAAAAAAAAGCCAAAAGAAAAAAAAGAAACAGTTACGTTCTAACCGTTTGTCTTTCGTGTTACTCGTGACAATCCCCGAAAATAGCTAGTATAGCACTTTACAATATACTACAAATAGTTTACACTACAACTGTCCCCCCTGTTTAAAGTTAATCTGCGATAATTCACTCATCTGCGATCTTATTCGAGAAGAAATCGATTTTGGAAAATGACGTGGTGACATTTCGAATTTACACCCTTACATCCCCACAGAATTGGCTTGAAATCAAAGAAAATCCTTAAGGTAATTAGCGGACAAAAAGACAAAAATTACACAACAATGCCAACGTCTTGTAATGTATCTCTTGGTAATCGCTCTTGCAATCGGCTTGAAAAAAGTAACACTCACTTGGCGAGGAATACATATGGCACCTCATTTTCTTACAAATTTAAACTCAACATTGCTAACTGAGTCAACAATTTAAACATTTATGCATACGTTTTCTCGTGTCATTACACAAGTGTTAACAGTTTATTCACATTAATCTAATAAAGTCCTGTCCCGACTGAGATGCCATGGTTACATAAAGGTCATTGATCACTAACAGACCTTATCAAACTGTTCCCACATACATTTCTAAAAAAATTAAACAAATCAACAATTCTCATGGTGTTTGGCCAAATATTAAAAAAGAAAAGTTATTCAGTTTTAAGGTCACCGCGGGGATAATCCCTACCCAGCCCTCCCCGATCTGCGCCATACAAATAGCGTTTTGGATTCATAAAATTCTGCAATATTCTGTTGATGTTTGATTTGTTCTATACAGAGTTAGATGTTTTGAGGTGTATTACGGGTAACAAGTTTCCCTTTCTCCTGGCATTTATTGGAGAAACACGTGATTTTACCACTCCGCCTCGGCCTTGGTCTTAGTTAAGAAGACTTGGAGGGCCAGAGGAAGACAGAATCGTTAGCTGACTAAAAAGGAAAAAAAATTAAAAACATGTAGTAACTACCAAGCAAAACAGTTAGCTATATAAGTGAATAGGTTGCATGAAGTACAGTGCTATGCGTATTAAAAAGGAGTTTAGGTTGACATAGCTCAAAACGAATCTGATACTGAATGTTGAAGAAAGAACTCGAACTGCTATGAGAGACAAAAAAAAAGATACAAAGATACAGGGAACAAAATGACAGGCATCCCTTCCGAAGTGAAGCTTATCAAACCATAAGCTCATGCCCTAGTGTGAACGCGTATAAAATGGAAAGATAAATGGATATCAAGCTCGTGCTTATGCGAGAAGAGGTATTTTCGTGTTTGTATCACAATATTCAGTGAAAGTTACAAAAAGAACCAAAGGCTCCTGTGAGACAACTCGTGAATGCAGAGGTAACTAGTGGCAAGGTTTTAAACATTGTTTGCATTGTGTTTGGTCGGCCCAGGTCTCGAAATATAAGCAATAGAGCGTTTTCATTCACGTCACTACCGGCCATTTTGGTTTACTGAAACAAAAGAAAGTATTTGCATAAAAATAGAGTTCAATTCCCAGGGGTTTAGTTTGGGACACCAACATGGCCGCCATTTCTTTGTTTTGGGACACCTACATGGCCGCCGTGACGTCATGAGAAAACACTTCATAAAGGCTTAATAAGGGGTCTTACTGGTATTTTATTCCGTATCCTAGGCCTCTTCAAATATATTTTAAATCGTTGCCCTCAGCAAGATTGAGCTCCTTTAATAGTTTTGTATTTTTTAAGCAAGTTTTAATTTTAAAAATTTTTTGGAGCTTTTGGAATCATTGGCTTTTCTAAAAACCAAAAAAATAATAATAAATAAATAAATGAATAAATAAAATAAATGTAGTGTGAGTTAGCGAGCTACGCCACTAGACAACATTGTCCACGACTTCTGAAAAAAAAGATTCATTTTTGTATTTATAAGTTGTTGAGGGTTTTGATTTATCTTGTACCTGTGGCGCTACAATTTAAACGGTCAAATTACTTCGAACCGTTAAAAACGAATACACAAATGAGCTTGGAACACCGTCAGACGGTTCTCGATCATATTTCCTGCCTCCATTTACCGCGAATTTCCTATTGACTTTGACAACAATCTCGGTCGTGAGCGACTTTCAACGTGGCGCTTCAGTCACCAAAATAAGAAGTTGTCCGTTAGTATCACTGTAGCTCCGGTCAATGGAAGAAGTTAGCAGACAACACACCTACTAATATTTTCTTTTTTAAGAATAAGTTATTCGTTGAGTTTATTTTACGTACTTGCTCTTTTCCCGTTATGGCGGCTGATGGTGAATACATGCACTTTACGTAGACTCATGAATAATTCTTGATTTTGATTAAATTCCGATTAAATTAATATAAAGTTTACGGCTGATGGAGCGAGCGAGCGACCCACATTACAATAACTCGTTCATTGCGCATGCCCGCATTCACAAGTTAATTCATTGATTGATTGATTGATTGATTGATTGATTGATTGATTGATTGATTGATTGATTTATAACAACTTTATTGAGACGAAAAAACAAATTTTAAAAAGGTTACAACAAAGAAGAACCAAATTCCATATTGAAGTTGTACCCCTATTGTAAGATTGTGACTATGGTCGTCATCTGTTCGTTGCTAGAATAGTGTAACACAAATCAGATGTGAACAACCTGAAGTTGTATGTAATTAATACGTTTACTTCATCTTCTGTTTAGGGATTCCGAGGACAGTGTTTGATCTACTACAACAAAGTAATTCGCATTTAAACGGAATGACTCGTTACAACTACAATGATATTGATTGCTTTGATCGCTCGCCGCTACGTTTTCATCGCACTTACCGGCTGTTTTGATCACTCGTAAATTTCAAAACATCCGAAGAAAGAACTTAAAGATTGTTTCTACATTTGTTTTCCCTTTCGCACACAAACTGTACGTAAAAGAAAAGAGAATCAATTTATTTACGTCACAATCGTCTTGCGCGCGCAGTGCCACTAAACCCGCTCTGTTTTCGGTGTTAAAAGTTCATCTTCGACTGAACGGAATCTCCCGAGAATTAAATGCAAAAGCTTAGAAAAAAACCCTGCATTTAGTGTCTGTTAGCGAAAACTTTTGCGCGCGAATCAGAACAATAGCGCGCCGCAGTTTATTGAAACAAAGAGAAGACAATAGCTGGCTTAGTTCATTGTTTAGTTTACCGCCTCAATCAAGATAAGGAGCATTGCCGCGCGTTCATAGTAACCAATCACAGAAGCCCTTTCTGTGCGTCTATGAATATTTATGTCATGTAGACCTATGATTTTTTTCGACTGTAAGTAAATGTCCCGAGAACAATAGCCATTCTCCGCTATGATTTACTCCTCTATTTTTCCAAGTCATCGTGTTGCATGAAGATTCTGTTTTATCTTCTCCAAAGCAGCATTTTCTCTAAATCATTTCCCATCCCCTATAGGAGATGTATAGACGACTTTTTGCTTCAGACAACTAGTGAAGAAATGGCAGACCTATTTCACCATACAATAAATAGTCTACAACCCAAATTAAAGTTTGAAACCGATAAAACAGAAACAACACCAAATGGCCTCTCACTGTCAGAAGTCCAATTCGAAATTACCACATCCAAAAATAGCAAAAGCTCTTTTCTAATTTTACGAGAGAAAAAAAAAAGAACAGCTAAAAACGCGTTATTTGTTCACCATCAATTAGCCATACCCAAGAAATCAATGATCACTTTCATTCGCAATGTGCGGAAACGTATCGGGGATAGTTAACGTTGCTCCTCACTGATAACAACAACAAAGCAGCAAAACTTATTCGATGACATCCTCCATCTGAACGGATATCCAGAGAACAGCATGCACCAAACAAAGCGCCCCCAGAGCCATGAAAGAAACTCTCGACCCACCAACACAGCATGGTCATACCTCAAGATTCCGCACAACTCAGAACGGCTGAACCCCAGGATCACTAATCCTTTTTTTTTTTTCTTAACCTAAAACCAACTTATACTAATGAAGAAACGTCGTCTACGAAATCATATGTAACGACTGCAATGAACAATACATCGGTAGCACTACACGTTTCATCCAGGATCGTATAAAAGAACACTTCAATAACGAAAATTCCACCATGAAGAAACACATCTCTATATATTAAAAAAAAAAAGACTAAAAGACTATAGTGGCATTGAAATTAAGACCATTGTGCAAGAAAACTACCCCGAAAATCTACGCCTATTCGAAGCACTTTCCATCAGAAAATATAAACCTACCCTCAACTCCCGAGAGGAATACAGCGAATTCGCGGACCTTTTGTTTAAATGACTATTTTAGTACATCTGGAGAGACTCTTTGTTCTGTGACACACGATCATTAGATCGTTTTATTCGTACTTTATTTTATTCATATTTGTATTTATACCTCTCATACATTTTACACACTTTGCCCCATTACTACACTCTCCACACATTTTACTTCACATTAATTTCTGTATAAGCTGTAGGCCGAATATTTTCTAAGCCCTGGTGATGCTGGATTCTTAACCTTTAATTTTAACAGTAGTTGAAGGCCTCTTTCGAAATTCAATATTGCTATTTTCAAAATTCTACTGAAGGATAACATGCGAGGACATTTTCCAGTTGCCCCACTTTTTTCTTTACTTCTTTTTTTAGTGAGATGTTGTTATTCGACATTTCAATATACTTTTTCTTGCAAAGCTGAATTACTTGTAATTATCTCCTCAATCTTGCTTTGCGTGAATTCAAGGCTTTCACGTATCTCCCTGTAGTTACGCGGCAAGGTTTTCTTCTCGTTAAACAGGAAATTGGCATTTGGTTCGATTGTTACTAACGTCTCCCATATGGCTGCAACTTCAGGACCTTGTATGTGTTTGTTGGTCGATTCCTCCACTTCCTCGTGTGAATCCGCCCTGCTTGCTTGATTTTCATAACCCGTATTGTGCGGGGGGGGGGGGGGGGTAGGGTGTAAAGGGGAAGGGGTTGCTGTCAGCCGGATCTTTTGATATTGTCATTATGGTTTGTTTCCAAAAATTATCTGAAAAACAATATCAACACCAATATTCAGTCTGACTGTTAATGTTTACTGTAATTCATTTTATCATATTTTGACTGATAACATCTCAGACATTTTATTGTCAATTTTATTAAAAAAAAAAAAAACAAACGAGAACTTCTTTGATCTTGAGATGATAATTGGTGGAAGCGTGATGAAGAATATTGAAACAATCAGGCGAACGTAAACTATGGCATTGTTTAGAATCTTTTAAGTGTTTGAATACCAGAGAAGCCTCATCAGTAGCTAAGTTGTGTGGAAAAAATACTGGGTGGTTTCGCCGACGTAACAAGCAATACAGCCCCCCCAAAAAAATGAATACAACGCAAGAACGGAGCTTGCTTGGGCTTAAAAAGGTGCCTGAAGAAGAGCAGAAGAACTGTCGAAATATAAAAATCAAAACTGTTTTTTTTTTTTTACTTTTAATGATTCAGTTAAGCTGAAGCCTGTGTATTTTATTGTAAAGAGGATCTGAGGCAAATGACAATAAAACTTTTACTTGTAACCTACCAATAATCCCGATGCAGAAGAACCATGAGGACTGATATCAGATACTACCCGCAATACATTTTGGCGAAACGTTGCGTACATTATTCGAACCTACAATGGGAAGGCTCATCTTAAACGTGTAAGCATGACGCTCTTTTACAAATGTGCTCGTAGCAATAAATTAAAAGGATATAATCTGCCGTAAAATAAGAACAACATAAATCGCAAATTATTGACACAAGAGTATCGGTTGTCCACAATTTGACTCTCCAGATCAGTAAAATCGCCAAGATGATTTCTAGGAGAGACGTATGCTCTTATCCAGACTATTTCGACTGGCGGGAATAAACTGGTTTTCCTCTGTCTCAGCCTTGAAAAGACTCCTTAATGTTGATCTTTCTTCTGAAACCTACTAAAATTTCATGACGTTATAAGCCAACCAGAGCGCCCCATTCGGGTCAGGTAGATGACTTTCTCAAACTCATTAATAATCAAAAGCCAAAGACAAAGGAAATCATGCACCGCGACGTGTTTGGATATCTGATGAAAAACTCCTCGTTTTTGCATCCTTAATTTCGTCTTCAAAATTAGTTTGTTTGAGAAGCTATATCAAACACTCGTCGCAGTGTTTCATCACAATATCAAAAACCTCGAAGTTCGTCAAAAATACTCCGCTACGCGTCGTATTTTCAACGCTCTTTTCGGTGTTTGATATGTGATGAAACACTGTGCCTCGTGTTCGATATATTACTTGAAACTCAATGAAACACCAGTTGAAAATCACTAGTAATTCATCACGTTTTCATCCCTAGTGTTCCATCACTTTTTCATTACGGTGATAAATTGTTGTTAATCTGCATATTCATAGATTACTCAAATACAGCTTAACATGAATTATTAATTTTTATTATAATAAAATTTCGATATAACGCGCGCGCTGATTGGTTGAAACAGCGTGCTTTATCAGAGTACAGATGCACGAAGCAACGGTGTCACGCCATCAAGTCGTTTGTGAAATTCCCGGACTTCTCCCTCGCTTTTATTTATTTATTATTATTATTATATTTTTCGATCCAGACGTCTTTTATAACCTAGAAAACGTAAACGAGCTGGACATAGGCCATCCTGTGCGCATATAAGGTAAAAAAAAAAAAAAAGCAGTACAAATAACACGGTGATTGAAAATGAAGTTTCCGAAGAAGTTAGCGACTAAAACACAGAGCCAAGTAGAAATATAAACAAACAGAGATTTGCAAACATGCCAACCGACGAAATGGTCGAAATTACATCGAAGGCAGAGACGATAAAAACCAAAGATAGCATAAAATGGACAGCTCAAGTTTTAGAACGAAAGGTGTAAAAATGTCACAAGCTTAAAAAAGTGTTAAAAGGTCCCCTAAACGCTAGTTCGCTATATTCTCGTACAAAAAGATCAAACAAAAAATTGAGAAAACTGAAAATTTAATTAGCTAACGAATACACAAATATATAAGCTTACAAGATCCTTACATTTTTGGTGCAAGTTCTATCACGCCGCATCATGGCCACCTCCGCTCACCGCAATGAAGCAAGCCTCAGAAATTACAACGCTCGCCCTTCGAGTGAACAACTTACAGCTTGTTCAGATATCCTCTCTGGAGCATTGAGTGGGAAGCCACAGCAGTCACAGCAGCCCTTTTCCTAACGGTGTCAACAGTTCGAACACTCCTCTTGCTCCCGTGAATTCGACTGTTGTTCAACCACAAAACACAGCGCAGCAGTTGATTTATTACCGGCCGCAAGCTTTAAAGCAGTTTGTTTTCGAATTGCCATATTGATGACGTCCAGATTTTCACGAGCCACAAATCCACCTGATTTCAATGAACATTTTACTTTTCCATCCTTATTTTTGAAAGGGAAAACTGAAGAAGCCCTGACGCTACTGGCGTTACATTCGAACTGAGCGAGCTGAGCAAAGTTTGTAAACTTTGATGCCTTGTTTTGACATGTCTGACAGCTGTCGTGTTGTTCATCCAATCAAATCATTTGAAACATTCTAACAAGGATTGTGATTGGCTTATTTTAGCGTGCTTTATCAGAGTACAGATGCACGCTGACGCCAGATCTGTTCGTTCGGAAAATGAAGTTGGTTTTGAAAATGAGCGTGAATGCAGGGGGAAATAAAAGAATTCTTTATCATAAAACAAATAAAGAAGCCTCGGCTGTGCTCTGTTCTGTTGTAAAGCACTTAGGAAGCGGCTACAGCACTCAAGAAGTAGGGAGAAACACTCGACTACGTCTCGTGTTTCCCCCTACACTTCTTTCGTGCTCTAGCCGCTTCCTGCGTGCTTTACAACAGAACAGAGCACAGTCGAGGCTTCTTTATTTGTTAAATAAACAATGGCCAATTTCAAATTACAAACTGACAAGCTCAAGTGATATGAAATGAAAGTTTACATAACATTTCTTAAAGTTACCGAAACAGACTGGCAAAGTATCCATATCCACATTCTGAGAAACTTGTTCTACCTTCCGTGATACGGACTTTCTGCAAGAATCGACAGTAATAGGCCATTTTACAGTTGTGTGCTCAGTGACCTGGCCTTGGATTGGAAGCGGGGCTGGGGGTGACCTTGTTTTGATACAAACCTCACTGCTTTTCATGTGTAAATGCAAACTAGTTATCATAAGAACAGCATGATCTACATATGAAAAGCAATGAGGTTTGTATCAAGACAAGGTCACCCCAGCCTCGCTTCCAATACAAGGCCAGGTCACTAAGCACACAACTGTAAAATGAGCTATTGTCACCGGGTAAGCAGCTAAACTTTGTCCAATTCATACTCTTTAAAAACTCCACCAACTCCTCCAATCCTCAAAAATGCCTACTGCCTACTTATGTTTATATTTGGTAGACTTAATTAGTTTTCTCTACGCAAAGTTCTTCTTCCTCGATTGTTTTTGGCAAGCGAAGCCTTCCTTCGGCCATGGCAAAATCAGTATGTAAATCACTTTAAGTTCATAACGCTTTTGGAATACAAATTTGGTGCAACGCGAAACTGTTGGATAATTAAAAACAAAAGCTCAGAGTACAAATACAATAAATGCCGACTGAATACAAAAAATAAAAAATACAAGGCATTTAAAAAAAATGCAAAAATACAATACTGCATAATTTTGCATTGTTTCTTTAGAGAAGTCATTTCAAACACTCGTGCTTAGTCTAAAGCCAGCGACACACTTGGCGATTTTATACGCCGACTGCGGCGAATTTGATCGCTAGCGAAAATCGACCGATTGATCTGGACACACCTAGCGATTTTTTTTCGCCGATCGCGGCGATGTGGCAGTTTTGAAAACTCATGTGATTCAATCGCCCAACCTTAAGGGTTAGCTTTATGGCGATTCGCAGCAGTAAACGTAAAAAAATCACGGAACGCCAAGTGTGTCGCTGGTTTTGAGAAACAAAAAACAAAAAGGAAAACCACATTTTTTTTAATTCAACAGGAGCGCGTGGGTTTCAACTCTAGCTCAGTTGTAAAATAACACGAAAGCATGCTGACTTAAGTACTACTTACTTGAATTGTTTTGATCGTTGCCGATGAAAACTTAAGAGGGAATGTCTACAAAGACCGAGCGAAATCATAAATAAGTGGCACGTTTTGAAAAATCAAAACTCTTCATACTTTCCTTCCAGAGATTCCCCATGGTAGTTTTAAAAACGTTTTGGGTTTTTTTTCCTGAAATATATTTTTTAAACCGGAAAAATAGAAAAAACAGTGACGGCCCCTCGTGGTTTGAAAAACACCCGAAATAAACATGGTTCACACCTCGTAAACTTCGTTCTGTTCAAAATGGCATCAAAGAGAACCCAGTTTTCTATGGCGCGTTTTTAGTGTCAAAATTCAAACTATCAATTCAAATATTCGATCCTTCAATTCAAACCTGCAATTGTTCGGTTCAAACATTCGATCCTTCAATTCAAATCTGCAATTGTTCGGTTCAAACTTTCTTTCCTTCAATACAAACATTCAATCCTTCAGTGCAAATATGGAATGGGTCGATTCAAACATTCCATCATTCAATCCAAATATGGAATTGTTTGTTTCAAACATTCGATTCTTCAATCCAAACACCCTTTTCTTCAATCCAGAAATGCCATTCTTCAAGTTAAACATGCATTCATTGTATTGCCTGGCCTATCATTCAGTTCAAGCATGCATTTCGTCGATTTAAACATGCCATTTTTCAATTCAAACATTTGATCATTCAATCCAAACGTGTATTTCTTCAATCAAATCCTGAAACTCAAACACTACACCATAAATTCCGCGTTCAATTTCGATAGAAAATGCTGAAATCGTGCTGTTGAAACATTCTGCACTTTAATTTTAAGATATGAAATCCAGATTATAAATTCAAACATAGTCTCACAATGTAGTTGTGCAGTGGCTCGATTCAAACATTCACTTCGGCGATTCAAACATTCAACTCAGCAGTCCAAACTTTCAGTTCCTCTCCAGTAGTCTGGAACCGAGGGGACTCTGTAAAACAAGGATACGGACGGGCGGATGCGGACGGCGGATTAAATTTATTGGTTAATTGTCACCTTCTAAGAAATGCTAGCTTTGGCTTTTTTTTATTTTTATTTTTTTTTTAATTTGAATTGATTTTATATTTTATTGTCAGTCAAACAGCGAAAACGCTATGGGATGTTTCTTCTCGTTTTTCAACCAAATCAGTCTGAGTTTGCAGTGGAACTCGGTACATTAGTACGACACACCATCCGTAAAAACAACAAGTTCACATTCATGAACATTTACAGGATAATCTGATTAACAGGTAAAGTACTGTACGAGCTTTTGTTAGGCATTAAAGATTGGAAATCGTGGTTATTGTTCGAACAGACAGATCGATACAAGTTATTAAAACATTATTTTAAGATGTCCAAAGATTTCCCGGCGTAGGATTTCTGAACGTGTCATTTTCTTCCCTTTAAATTTGTACACAAGCGAAATTTTCCTTGCAATATGGGGGCTTCTTTTGATCGGGTTTTGCGTCTTTTCGGTTTTGATATTCATTGCGGATTTTGGTTTTTCTCATCTTGGAACATTCAGATTATTTTATCTGACAGAAAAACATGTTTTTTTCGGTCAGTTTCTGGTTTTCCTCCGGTTGCCTCGGCGGCGGCCTTCAGTCCCCAGTCAGGTCAGGGGTCGTCTTCTCCGTGAACTTGGTACAGTCGAACCTCGATTATCCGGACTCGTTGGAACTTGAATAAAATGTCCGGATAATCGAAAATATGAATATCAATGAGACAGGAATGTAAAAAAAATGTAATAAAGAAAGCAGAATTTGTCTAACCAACCGGTTGATGCTTTGAAGCTTTCGCGATTGGTCGAACCAGGCCCCAGTTGTTAAAGAGTGGAAAACTTTATCCACCGGATAAGTCGCTATCCAGCGGAGCAAATGTACTCCAACTACCGGTAACGCCTTTTGGCAAGTTTTCCACACAATCCCATACTTAAATTTGACATATGTTTCTACTGTATCCATAAATTATAGGGCTATTGGGAAAATTTTGCACGCATTTCATCTGCTGGATAGCAACCTATCCAGTGAATAAAACTATCCGCTCTTTGAACAACTGGGGCCAGGCGTATAAGGTTTTATCCAATTGCTCTGACACGTTCGCAAATCTGACGCAGGGAAATCTTTGGACGTCTTAAAATAATTTTTTAATAACTTGTATCGATCTGTCTGTTCGAACAATAACCACGATTTCCAATCTATAATACCTAACAAGAGCTCGTACAGTACTTTACCCGTTAATCAGATTATCCTGTAAATGTTCATGAATGTGAACGTGTTGTTTTGCCGGATGGTGTGTCGTACTTATGTACGGAGTTCCACTGCAAACTCAGACTGATTTGGTTAAAAAACGAGAAGAAACATTCCACAGCGTTTTCGCTGTTTGACTGACAATACTGAGATATAAAATTAATTCAAATTAAAAAAAATAAAAATGAAATTTAAAAAAAGCCAAAGCTAGCATTTCTTAGAAGGTGACAATTAACCAATAAATTTAATCCGCCGTCCGCATCCGCCCGTCCGTATCCTTGTTTTACAGAGTCCCCTCGGTTCCAGATTACTGGAGAGGAACTGAAAGTTTGGACTGCTGAGTTGAATGTTTGAATCGCCGAAGTGAATGTTTGAATCGCCGAAGTGGATGTTTGAATCGCCGAAGTGAATGTTTGAATCGAGCCACTGCACAACTACATTGTGAGCCTATGTTTGAATTTATAATCTGGATTTCATATCTTAAAATTAAAGTGCAGAATGTTTCAACAGCACGATTTCAGCATTTTCTATCGAAATTGAACGCGGAATTTATGGTGTAGTGTTTGAGTTTAAGGATTTGATTGAAGAAATGCACGTTTGGATTGAATGATCAAATGTTTGAATTGAAAAATGGTATGTTTGAATCGACGAAATGCATGCTTGAACTGAATGATAGGCCAGGCAATACAATGAATGCATGTTTAACTTGAAGAATGGCATTTCTGGATTGAAGAAAAGGGTGTTTGGATTGAAGAATCGAATGTTTGAAACAAACAATTCCATATTTGGATTGAATGATGGAATGTTTGAATCGACCCATTCCATATTTGCACTGAAGGATTGAATGTTTGTATTGAAGGATCGAAAGTTTGAACCGAACAATTGCAGATTTGAATTGAAGGATCGAATGTTTGAATTGAACGATTCAATGTTTGAATTGAAGGATCGAATGTTTGAATTGATAGTTTGAATTTTGACACTAAAAACGCGCCATAGTTTTCGTCTTGAAAGTTTGCTTTTGAAGTGCTTATTAAGTATTTGAGTACAAAAATACACTAGCGGATGAATTTTTCTGGTCATGAGGAGCCACAAAAAATTTCAAAAATTCGCTCTCTCCAAATCCTTAATTTGGCGCACTTTTTTAATAGAGAATTTCGCGATCCGGTAAAACACTAAAACCCTTCAAATGTAGAATTATAGATTGAGGAAGTATCGCTCTAAAACAAGGTTTAAAAAATAGATTCGGACTTTTTACCAGCGCAGAGCCTTGGCGCTCTTAAAATCACGAAATTGCAATGTGAGCGTGTAAACAAATTGCACATGACTGCAACCAAACTAAGAGAAACTACCGAAATTTCATGTAGTTACCTCGGCATTCGGCTGTAAACCACCAGTGAAAGGTCATGCTTCGCAAACTGCAATAAGGCATTGTTTAAATAAGAGATTTGGTTGTGTTTGTCTCCTGTCATTATTATATAGCCATCTTGATGTGTGAAGTCAACATGCATGTACAAGATAAATTATCATCGCTCATTGCGACTAGAAGCGACAATCAACTCAAATGACTTACCATCGGACCACTTGTTTTCTTCCTGAAGATCCTTTAAAATCGAGATGAGTTTGCTTTTCTTTGAATTTCGAAAGCATTTTTTTTTTCGTTTCGAGATGCCGTTACTGGGCCATTCGCAGGATTTCAAAAACTATAATTACTTGAAGCGAAAGCGCTCATCATATTAATTCGACTCTGTTTATTTCATAAGTTACGCAATAAAATGTCACGCCTTTTTATTCACGTGACGTTAGGTTTGACTATGTTGCGCGAAAAACACACGGGAAACGTGTGTTCTGACATGCTGGAAACGAAAAACAATATAAAAACAATAAAATGTTTACCAACGTGTGAACAGGATGGATGATTTATACCCGAATGCGAGCGCGTGCTCATTTTCCCGAACAGCGGCATGTAATCGAGCCGTCCCCGTATGTTGCGACCGCGTTATCGGCTTTTGGTTCATCATCCACCAGTGCTTTCTTCGAGGCAAGGTGAAAGAAGAAACCTGCTGTTACGGGTTGCTAGATACTTCAGCACACATCGATCATTGATCTTGAACTGGATCAATTGTCACAGCAATGCATTGTAATAAATTAAATAATGGTTTGTTTCACCATGTAGCCACTCAACTTGTAGCTCGCGACGTTTCGACTGCTTACTGCTAGTCTTCATCAGGCAATGAGGTCGACTGATCATGCTTCAGTATTTATGTCACGAAGGTCTGATCCTGCAAGTGTTGCACACAGCTGGGTCTGCTTTACTACCGGTTGGCTGTCAAATAGGACTTCTGAACTAGGACCGAGTCCTTCGTGACGCACTTGACTTGAGTATCCATGCCATATCTTGTCTGTTGCTCTCTTAATGACAATGCTGACAATCGGTAACAGCATGCTTTGTTCCCTCAAGCTTCTCCGCATATTCTACTGAAGCTCTGTCTGGTCTCGCGCTCTAGGGAGTGCTGATGTTGGCCACATGACAACCGCTTCCATCATGTCTAGCTGTCATATGACGTCATCATGCCCCGTTGCGGACCCAGAGGAGACATACTTGAACGTACGATCTCTCTTCGGAGTCTCATTGCCATGCCTTTTATACTTGAGAAGTTAAGGAGGGGGATTCCCTCCCCCTCTCCGTCTCCAGAAGACAAAAGGGAAAAAAGACCAGGTTTAGATAGCGTTTGCGCTATGCTGACATGCAAAGGAGTCTACCGCGTTAGCTGAATCGACCAATTTGGTTTTCGCGGACAATCAAAGGTGATAGCTCTTCAGGTCGCTCGAGGACGTCGACCCTTGCAGCATCTTGGTTGATGGTGCGCCGGTTTGTGGGCCTTCCATGACGATGTAAAGATGTTTGCCTTTGTTTGCTTCACAGTCAATGCAAACTCCTCTTTAAGTTCGTGTAGCACATCAACGGTGTGCTGCGAGATCAGAATGTTTATCACTAGAGAGCTGGCTACGCAGCGTGTCTGATGAACGTATTGCGCTAAACAGGGCGCCTGTCTCACGTGGTGTTATTTCCTCGCATGTACCTGACAGCAGCCATCCCTTGTCCACCAACAAAGTTCGTCCGCTCGCATTTTCCGATGAGCGTTTCAGCTGAGACCTAATAGGGCTGACGTCTGTAGATGCCAAGTATGAATTTAGTACGTCTAGGAGCCTGAATGTAGCTCCTGATGTAATATAATAAAGTTATTTTATCTTCTGAATCTGAAGTGGACAAGCCAAAGGGGCCCCTTTTTTTTTTTGTTTTCTTGTTTTTTTGGGAGCCTTTTACTCCTAAATTTTAACTCTTACTATCGTTTCACGCATACTGTGTACTATGAATATAAACCCCCTCCCTCCTCCCCCACCCCCCCCCCCCCCTCACCCCCTCGGGCTCCAATGCTTGCAGTTTCTGGCACTGTTATTGGTGTCGTCTCAGTAGCATCCGCAATGGGCCTACAGTCACGGCATATACCTATGCCACGAAAGACAGATTGTAAAGATTGCTAAGCTCACTTATTGATTTATGTAGTGATTAGTTCAAAGTTCAAAACACCAGCGACGAAAAAGACAAATACTAGTCACGTTTGGGTTATACTCCCACGCAGTCGCTTTTAGGGGAGCAGGTAATACGATGTCCTCTTAAAACGACCGCGTGGGATCAGGCTGCGTTTGGATTGCACTGTTTTCAAACTAAATTGGCCTATTGTTCGCAAATCAGTTACAGAGGAAGCAAGCCGTATATCACAAAATTAAGGTGTACTTACCAATTCAAGAGCCCAATGGAAACAGTACACCGGTTTGTCGCAATAAAGCTATGGACTCCGACTTGCCTATTCCACGGTCTGCTTTTCTCACCTTCTCTGTATTGCCGCATGTTAAGAGAGCCCTTGCTGATCTCGCTGTTGGTTAGCACCTCTGCACCGGCCAATTTCCCACTGAGGTGGGATAGGCAGGAGAAATAGCCCACGTTAGACTTTCTGAAAGTCCGCCGTAGGAGTTCAGTCAGGCGCTCGCCTCACGACTCCGTCGCCTTGTTGGTCACTCTTTCGGTGCATAAGAAGACGACTTGTGGCAAGTCTATAATAGCCTACGCAGAAATGTAGCGGAAGAAAGAATCACGCGCACGCTAAGATAAGCTCAACTTTGGAGTAAACATCAGTTATTCGAACACTACTAGTGTCGTCCCGAAACGTGTCTGTCCTGTAGAATTATTTCGCGAGGTATGCAATAAGTTTGTTGTTGTCTTAACGGTTTTGCACTAGAGTTGCACCAACAACAACGGTGTACTCATTCAAACACTTTTTTTCTGCTAGATCACCTTGTCAGATACAAGTATCCGCAAATTTCACAAGCTGATTTCACCCGGTCACGACCGAAATGGCCGTGAGTATGATTGGAATTATAGGAAAAATCTTTAAATGCAGCCTAAATACAAAACAAGTACAAAGTGCTTTATAACAAAGAATTTTGTATATTTGGTAATTGTTCTAGCCGTCATCATTGTATGTCCATTAGGTGCGTGACGATATTTCAATCAGCTAGAACAACGGCGGTGTTTCATAAGACCACAATAGATCATTGTAACTAAAATAAATTAAACACGTTAAAAAAAAAAATGCTACAGATCAGAGAAAATTCACGACTAAACAGAAAACTGAACTTTTTAAAGATCTTGTTAAGGTGGGGGTAAACGTGAATTTGAATGGGATTTTTAGAGGTTTGAAGAAGAGATAAAAGAAAGAAAATGATTTTTAAAACACCAACTACCACGCAAGAGCACCCCAGGTTGCTAGTGGACTAACTGGGTATCCGTCTATTAATTATTAACTACAAATTCTAATTTTAAAACCTCACTAAATCTTCAATATTTCTTATTTCTCTTAATTTTACCAATCCTTCAAGAAAAACTATCTCCTCCCAAATATACCCAAAATTCACCTAAAAATTCACAAAACACCCAATAACATTGGTTTCCGTTTTAAGCAGAGAGATTTTGGATTGCTTGAAACGTGAACGAGATATTTCCATGAAACCGATTTTAATCGGCATGAAAGCGGCTTTCAGGTTTACCCCCGCCTTAACGAAGAATTGATGCACCGGACCCCTTTTTCAGGTACTGTTATCATCAGTGATCACAGAACTCTTTTTGTCTGTATATCTATTCTTTTATCTTGTTAGCTGTTATTTAGGTGGCAAATTTGACACATACGAAAAGAACGAACGTTATTCTGGTTGAGAAACTGAAAAAGTTCTCGTTAAGTCATCATTTTCTTATATAACCTTGTACCAGTATCTGTTCAATTTCCTTTCGTTAAAACATCATTCAAGTTCTAAGTTGTATTAATTATCTTTGGTGAATGAGTGATTCACGCCCACGCCAAGACCAGCGTGAAATAAACAACCTGAATGAACATCACCGTTCCAGGTAAATTTCAAAAGCCACGTTAATGCGTGAACAGACACGTTTGCATGTTCAAATAACTTTAAAGGAACTAGTTTCAGACGTCCTAATGTTTGGATTTTTTTCCATTTTGGCCATTATGTAAGTAAAACCAATCACTAAAGTAAAGACCGGTAAAGGAAGCCGTTGCGTGACCGAAAAGAAATATAGTCAAAGCAGTCGAAGACGGAAGATTATAAAGTTCGGCAGTTTCTGAGATGACCGTGGAGAACCGACAGGGTTTTGTTACCGTCAAAGGATTTCTGCCCCTTCCTGAAATTAGCATTTGCCAAGTGACGTGAATGCGATAGCAGAAGTCATTAGTCGCTGAAGGAGATCAATTATCAACCCTATGAGCTATGATGACCCTCTATGATGGCTTTGTATGGTACATTAAACCAATAAACTGATACTTAGATGACACCTTATTCAAGGTGAGCTAAATAGGAGCTCTCTATTGTTTGTTCCATCGTTATATTGAGGAAAACAAGAAAAATATTACAAAAGTTGACAAGAACATGCTTATCGTTTACAGTTGTCAACAGATTAATGTTACAATTATCGGGATTTTAAGAGCGTTAGTTCTTAGCACTGATAGAAAACTCGAAACTAATTTTTAAACCTGGTTTTAGAACGGCATTTTGTCAGTCAAGAATTTTAAATTTCAAGTGATTCGGTGTTTTACCGGGTAGGGAAACTCTCTCCTGAAAAAGTGCGCCAAATTGAGAATTTCGACTGAGCTAATTTTAGTAATTTTCAGTACCTTCCTCATTACCTTCAAAACTAAAGCATAGATCTATTATTGGCCTCAAACGATTTGTAAGCACTTCAACTGCACATTTCCAGGCTTAAAAGGAGGTTTTTTTTATCGATGCGAATTAAACAGAGCGAAGTTGAGAGACGGTACGGGACACGTCTATTTTGGGTGCTTGTTAAGACACTTGGCCTGAATAAATTTTATTTAGTTTTTCCGGGTTTAAAAAAGAATTCCAAGAAATCAAAACCTAGAACCACCATAGGGTATCCTTATTCAATTCATGAAGGACTTTCATTATTTATCATGTACCACCCCTCGCTCGATGTTAGTAGACATTCCCTCTTAATTAATGTGTTTGTATCCAGCCATCTTAAGTGAACGACTTAGCGATGCTCCCTATCATAAGGTGGTCAGTCCTTAAACAGAGTGATTGAATTCGATACTGCATGCTTCCTTTTTAATATCCGTGCAGATTGAGCTCTGTGAAGCTACCATACCACAATTGGACAAAAAGCGGGTTCAAGTAAACAACAATGCATATGACTCTAATGAAACGCTTACGGCTACAGCTATCTTTGATTGATCGCACAAAGTTTCGTGGCTGTCCGATGACGGTAATTACCGCAAGTCAGAAGAAGATTAAAATTATAATATATTTTTTTGCCACGAAATTTAATGCTTGTTCAAAGAAGACTCGCTCCCTCCCCTCACCCCCCCCCCCCCCACCCAACACCCGATGACACTGTGCTCTACATCAAAATTCAGTATTTGAAACGGCTCTATTAATAAAAGACCAATCGACTCTAAATCGGACCCATCTTGGGTTGAACGAAAATGGATCTACCAGTCGAAGTCGGTATGGTTGTAATGATTGGGGCCATTTTGTGTTGTGACAAAATAGTTCTGTTCTTCGATGTCAAAACAGCTCCATTAATAGGAGCAGAGATGGCCCTACATTAGATCCAGCTAAGCTTGAACGGGAATGGCTCTAGTGATAAGAACCTATACGCACCATGTGGCGATCATGAAATATTTTCCACTCTGGGCGAAATCGGCTTATTGGAGGGGCTGAAACGGTTTGTTTATTGGGGTAGATCTGGACCAAATTGAAAAAATGAACACACGAATTTGAAGAGTCCAAATCAGCTTCAGGTGCCATAGAGCTGAGTCGGCACTTTGGGGCTGAAATGGAACTTTTGAAAGAACGGTGTTTGTTTTAGTTTGATTTTATTTCCTTTATTAAATCACTGAAGCAATATATAATACGAATTTAAATTCTTGTAAATAAATGTGCGATTATAAACCCAAAACTGGAGTTTAAATGAATATTTTTATTTTGAGCCGGGGGGGGGGGGGGGGGGGTGTCGATGCACCCAAGACGAGCTTAAACGGTTGAAGAACTATTTGCTTATTAAGTGAAAGGCTAGCTCCTCCAGGATAACTCTGGCTAGGGTGGGTAACCGAGACCACAAGCCCTTATTAATAACATCAGCAAAACAGGCAAACACTATACAAACTGACTAATTTTACTAACAATGGGCTAACGGACTTTTCACTTACAATAGACGAATCGAAAAGCAGCAATCATTTTTTTTTTTTTTTGCAGTCTTTACAGCCAATAACATCACGTCTTAACTGATAAACGACTAATAACCTCTCGCCTTTAATCAGGTCAATGACCAAAATCACTAATACCATCTATTGAAGCTCCACAATTTATTTGAACCTAATAACGACTTTTGCTTAGGTTGTGGAAACGTCAGCCGATGTAATCGCGAACAGTCCTTCTCCGAATGATCATGATCAAAACTTACGTCCTTATGGTATGAATCCTGGGTTGAGGCCATTTATGGAATTGTTACGTTAAAATTGTTTATAAGGTCCTGGGAATTAACGCTCCTGGTAAAGCTTCAAATTCGTTTTTTAATACTTTACAACTCACTAGAAACGGTCATAAACGAGAAAAAAAAATACAGAATTAATAAACGCGAACTTAAAAACTTAAGAAAAACCGAATGTACAACAAATCGAATAGAAAACACGCAAAAATTCATAAGCGAAAATATAACTACTTGCAATATCTTTACGGCAACTCTGAGACGACAACAACTGATTTACAAAGGCGAAATACAAAACTTTACAAAAATTTTAACCAAATGAAAAATGCCTAAAGAACTTATGAAATTAAAAACAAACGATTACGTAACGCGACGCCAACAAAAAAAAAGTAAGCATAAGTTACAAAAAGCTAAAGTGAACGTGATGACAAATTAACACAACGATAAATAAACAGAAAAATCTCTTTCTCGTGGTTACATTCCTCCAATGTTTGAAAAGCTTATTATAATTTAATATCTGTCATTGAAATATCTTATCTTTTTTAAGAGGTGACTAGGAACGAGCTGCTGTTGGCTTTTCGGAAGTGCTAATCGGCCTTTGCTTTTGACACTTTTAACAACATTTTCAGCCACATACGCTTTCACTCTGCCAAAATATATCTCATAAAATGATGCCATCTGTCTAACTTATTATTTTCTCATTATTTGTAGAGCCTAATTAAGTGACGAGCTAAACCGTAACTGCCTATGTATAACGAAATGTTTTTTCTTTTTGTTTCGGCTGTTTACAAGGTCCTGGTAATTAACACTCCTGGTACAGCTTCAAATTCGTATTTTAATACTTTACAATTCACCAGAAACAAACATTAACGAAAAGAAAATACAGAATCAATATACGCGAACTTAAGAAAAACCGAATGAAAACAAATCGAAAGAAAATTCAGAGGCAAAAATATACTACTTCCAAGATCTGCACGGCAACTCCGGGATCACAACAACTGATTTACAAAGGCGAAATACAAACATTGATAAAAATTTTAACCGAAAGAGAAAGGCCTAATGAACATGAAATTAACAACAAACGATTAGGTAACGCGACACCAACAAGAAAAAAGCGTAGATTACAAAAAGCTAAAGTGAACGTGATCAGACAAATTAACACAACGATAAATGAACAGAAAAATCTTATTCTCATGGTTACAATCCTCCAATGTTTAAAAAGCTTATCATAATTTAACTTCTGTCATTGAAATATGTTATCTGTTTTAAGAGGTGACTAGCAACGAGCTGATGTTGGCTTTTCGGAAGTGCTAATCGGCTTTTGCTTTTGACACTTTTAACAACATTTTCAGCCACATACACTTTCACTCTGCCACAATATATCTCATAAAATAATGCCATCTGTCCAACTTATTATCTCCTAATTATTTGCAGAACCTAATTAAGTGACGAGCTAAACCATAACTGCCTATGTATTACGAAGTCAGGTTTTTTTATTTTTGTTTTGGCTGGGTTGATGCGTTGCAATTGTAGCTTGTGTAATCCCAAATTGATTAAAAATACAAAAGCAACCAAAAATCAAACAAACAAACAACAAAACAAAACAACTTACCAGCACGGGATCTCATTCGCGACCCTATTATCAAGTCTGATAAACCAAGGTTGCCCCTACTTCAGCCGGCATTCCTCGCTCCAGTGATAACTTCATGCCTTTTCAGAACTGTTACAGATTCCCTCACTCCGAATTAATATCCGAAAAATTTTGTTGTTCTATTTTTGGACTGTATTTCTGGAATGACATTCCTCTAAATATTTCAACAAAACCTTACAAGAAATCATTTAAGAAAGTTCTTTTGAAATTCTACTTTTCCCAATATTAAGTTTGACTTTCTATAATTATTTTGTTCCGTTGCACTCACTAATAAAATTGTTCGGTGTCTATGCATGTGATTTTATGTTCTATTACGTGCATTATATTATCTCTTCCTTGATCCTTGATTTTTTCATCTTTAGGGTTAAGTATCTATCCTTCTATTTTTGGCCGTTTCTCCGTTATTTTATTACTTTTATTCTCATAATATATATATTGTGGAGATGACTGGAGAAGATAAGTAAATAAATAAATAAATAAATGAATGAATAAATAAATAAATAAATGAATAAATGAATAAATGAATAAATAAATAAATAATCTTCCTGCCACTTACTGTTCACGTGCAGTCACCAAAGGTCTTTAGAGGCGTTCGAGAGGAATAAGTGAAATAAAAATTAGTGTCTCAAACTCCCGACGGGTATTTTATGAGAACGTCATTTACTACCCAGATTTAAAATGTCAGCTTTCAGCTTTGTTGGATTTTACCAAGAGAGAGTAACGAAGTTTCTACAAAAGTGCTTCATCCCCTCCCCCTAAATTGCAATAACGACACTAACTGGTAATATCTTTTCGTTAATATTCATGACCTTTCTTACGCTTCTGATTTTCTCTCTCCCATAAAATAAAATTTCATTTTATTTGCAGGGATCTCAGCAACAATCTAATTGAACATCTACCAGAACATGTATTTTCACGCACATCCGTATCGAGTTTGTAAGTATCAGGGACATTTTTCCCTGTTGTTCATAATTGATTTCACAGCAGTCAATCGACTTGGTGACCCACAGGCAGCCCAAGCTCACTATCAGAGAACCGTTGAGTTATAAGGATTTGTATGGGAATACAACGGATTTGTGTAAAATGGTAGAAAATAACAGTGTTTTGTCAATAAAATCAACTTACCCTGTTTTTTCTTGTATTCTTTGTCATTTACCAGCTTTTCAAGCCGATTCGGAGCGATTTCGGCGAGTTAGCGTCATTCGGGTTTCTACTGTTAAGTGAAACGAAAGGCCAAACAGTATTTCAGCCATGTCCGAAACACGAAACGAAATAAATCCCTTGAAATCATCCCTGGTGTCCCAATTCCTTCATAGGATCAAAGCAGAGGTAAATAGCTTTCCTTCCATCGCATTTCCGACTCGATTGAAGCCGTATCACGTTTGCTAGAAAGATTTTCTTTCAAGTCGGCTCGCTTCTGAAATTTCGAAAGACCCGCGGCCAGAACGCCAAGGACTCATTAAACGCTCGGACAGCACGCTGGGTAACAAAAGTTCCTTGCTGCTGACTTGCTGCTGACTTGCTTCCTGACTGCTGTTCCTATGAAGGAATTGGGACACCAGGGATGATTTCAAGGGATTTATTTCGTTTCGTGTTTCGGACATCGCTGAAATACTGTTTGGCCTTTCGTTACACTTAACAGTAGAAACCCGAATGACGCTAACTCGCCGAAATCGCTCCGAATCGGCTTGAAAAGCTGGTAAATGACAAAGAATACAAGAAAAAACAGGGTAAGTTGACTTTATTGACAAAACACTGTTATTTTCTACCATTTTACACAAATCCGTTGTATTCCCATACAAATCCTTATAATTCAACGGTTCTCTGATAGTGAGCTTGGGCTGCCTGTGGGTGACCTTTGTAGAATTAATCACTCTTACACACCTTTCTGGTGCCATTTTTTTTTTTTTTTTCTGTGGGACATTCCTGGAATTGCTTCGATTGCCCATCCATCCTCATGATCAACAGGAAGAGAGTAGACTTAAAAGTGTCACAAATTTTATCATTTGTTAAGATATAATTTATTTAATTCCAGGTGCATCTCATTCATGCCTTCCTTTTGTAAAACGTTTTACTAAAAACATATTATCTGTTCGCATTGATACTATAAATAAGCAATCTTTGCGAAAGAGAATATGAATGTCCCTGCGTACCAAATAGCACAACAAGTGAGAATGTTTTGATAAACACTGCAAGCTAGGTTTAATGAAATCATCCCCGAGTCAGTGATACACCAATGAGATCTTTTACTAAACGTTTTGTAACACTTACCACAATGTACACGATGTAACCCAAGGAGGGGGAGACAATGTCATCGATCTATCAAACAAATAATAAATTCAGTTCAATTTCATCAAATAAAGAGTATGACTATCTCTCGTGGGTCGTGGGTCGTGGGTAGAGGTCGTGGGCCGTGGGTAAATGTCGTGGGTAAAAAAAATATTAAATAAATAAAATAAATCAACTAAAATAACTAACTTAAAAAAACCTGGGTAAAAGTCGTGGGTAAAATAATTAAAATAATTAAAATAAATAATTTAAAACCTTCGTAAAGTGTGTGCAACTTCGCTGACAACTGCACCTATCCCTCAAGCATCGCGGGCTTAAGTCTATCCCCTCGTAATCGATTCAGCCTACCCTCCCGTCCCTTTCGGCCAATTCTGAAATTTGATTCTTTGTTTATGTAGGCCTCCCCTTCATTTATTGTTTATGTAACATGTTGTCCCGGTAAACACTTGCTTCCATACCTCAAACTGCCCTTGGACATTTCCTTAACATTACATGAAGTAGGCTCAGGTTAGCCTAAAAAGCACCCCGGTTAGCCTAAATAGCACTCCGGTTAGCTTAAATAGCACTCCGGTTAGCTTAATTTAGCTTAGGGTTAGGGTTAGGGTTAGCATTGTCCCGCCTGGCGTGACAACCTAGCGTGACGTCGTTGCGTGACCATTACGACTCTTTTCCGACCAGACCAGTCTATTATAAAGGCCTTCCCGAACAAATCAAAAATAGATTTAATACAGTAATCTGTTCATGAACTCCTCAAGCCCATCATCTGTTATTCAAGTTAGAGAAGTATATAGTAACTTGGCACTGCGGAAGGGGGCATTTATACGCAAATGCGCAGAAGTAGTCAAGCGTATAATGTGGACAACAGGTGAATTGACAGGTTAAGGAATTAGCGTGACAAAATCTAGCTTGTCCTGTTTGCAAAAAGAAACCTTTGATTAACTTGTATAGCTCGTATATTTAATTCTATTCAAGCGATTACAAAACATTAACGATAGCCCATCTTGGTAGTTCAATTAAAACAAATCAAACCAAAACTACGTTCACGTTGGAAGTGCTGATGACATGATACTGTCTAGCATCAAGGGTTTGATATGTCGCCATGGAAAGATAAACATTGCCGTCAAACACTGGATTTTTACGCGCTATATGATTACTGTCCAAATGATAATAAGTATTACTGAAATCAGCGCTATAGTGAAACTGGCCTGTCCGCTCATTCCTCCTTACGAGTCTACGGTCTACGTGTTTCACAACAAAATTATCAGGAGGTTATCGGAACTTTTCAGAAAACTCCACACCGCAGCCGTGACACTTCCTGACTTTGGAAGGCAATTCGACCAGTTCATACCTATAAGGTGAATGACCAGAGTGCCAACTTCCCCCCGACCTAGCTTGCTGAGAACACAAGGGGCGGCTAATTCATAATGTGTAGGGATTCCTGCTGGTTGTCGTTGTGAAAGAGGTAGATGAAAGATGTCTGGGTAAACTAAATTTTATAAGAGAGATTTAGCATCTCGTATACGTGTATAAACGCGAACGGCAAAAATGACCACGTGACCACAATTTTCCCGCCATTTTCGCGTTTGCCGGTTCTACGTGAAAACAGGCTATTTCGCGTTTGACGTCTATGTGAGAACTACCAAAGTGTGTCTTTCTTTCTTTCTTATACATATGAGTAGTTAATTGTTAAAAATAAGTTATTTATTTTAGTTGATTTATTTCATTTACTTAATATTTCTTTTACCCACGGCTTTTACCCACGACCCATACCCACGACCTCTACCCACGACCCACGACCCACGACAGATAGTTATACTCTCAAATAAAAGTGTTACAAATTTAACCATTTGTTAAGATACAAATTATTTAATACCAGGTGCATCTCATTCACACCTTCCTTTTGTAAAACGTTTTACTAAAAACATTGTCTCTTCGCATTGATACTATAGATTGGTAAACTTTGTGATATCAGTTTCTATATCAGTAAAATCGCCAAGACTAGTGAAAATCAAACTAAGAATTGCACAGTTTAAGGGATTTTTCGTTGAAAGCTTCCCACTTAAAAGACTTGACATGCGCGTTCAGGGAGAGCGCTCTCAACGATCTCTGGGAGTAACGTATGCTCTTATCCAGACTCCATCGACCAGCGGGAACTAACTAGTTTTCCTTTGTCTCTGCCTTGACAAGACTCCTGAATGGTGATCTTTCTTCAAACTCCGGAAAATAGAAATGACATTCTTTGACGTCCCTGTAGACTGCTGCTATATGATGGCCGCTTAGAGAATAGTCTACGGAACAACAACAAAAAAAAAAAAAAAAAGAAAGAAAAGAAAACCCGTTTTTTTTTAATTTAGCAGGAGCGCGTGGGCTTC
The DNA here is from genome assembly GCF_977016875.1 of Pavona decussata. NCBI lineage: Eukaryota > Metazoa > Cnidaria > Anthozoa > Scleractinia > Agariciidae > Pavona > Pavona decussata. Next base: position 6,197,151 of record NW_028145502.1, on the reverse strand, counting down.
AAATCCAGCTCAGTTGCAAAATAATGCGAAAGTATGCTGTCTCATGCACTACTTACTAATATTCTTTTGATCGTTGCCGGTGAAAACTTCATTCGTTTGCTTCCAGCCATCTTTAGAGAACGATTTGGCGATGTTCCGCATCATAAAGTTGTAAGTCCTAAAACACAGTGATTGAATTCGATAAGAACCTATACGCACCAAGGTGCCCATCATGACATATTTTCCACTGTGGGCGAAATCAGCTTTTTGGCAGGGCTGAAAACATTTTTATTGGGGTCGATATGGACCAAATTTACAAAATGGACCCACGAATTCGAAGAGTCCCAATCAGCTTCAGGGGGCATAGAGCTGAGTCGGCAGCTTGGGGTTGAAATGGATCTTTTGAAAAGCGGTGTATGTTTTAGTTTGATTTTAATTCCTTTATTAATTCACTGTAGGAATATATGATATGAATTTAAATTCTTGAAATAAATGTGCGATTGTAAACCCGAAACTGGAGCACAAATAGATATTTTCATTTTGTGCCGGGTGGGGGCGAGTTGTCTCGCCCACCCAAGACAAACTTAGACGGTTGAAAAACAATTTGCACAATAAGTAAAAGGCTTGCTCGCCCAGGATAACTCGGGCGAGGGTGGGTAGTTGAGACCACATTGCCAACATCAACAAAACAGGCAAACACTATACAAACCGACTAATTTTACTTACAATAGGCCAACGGACTTTTCATTTACAATAGACGAATCGAAACGGACGAATCGAAAAGGAATAATCATTTCTTGTAATTTTACAGCCAATAACATCACGTCTTAGCTGAAAAACGACAAATAGCATCTCGATCGCCTACAATCAGGTCAATGACCAAAGCCATAAATACCATCTACTGAAGCTCTACAGTTTACCATAACCAGAAATCCTAGACGGCAAGCGGTTTTTATCAGTAGGTGCGGATTTAAAATGGCGGCCAGATCGAATAAAAGTGTAAGTGGGGCATTTTAAAGGCTTTAAAAGATATGAGTGCCACCGAATTCTTAAGGAATCGACCAGCATCAAAGAAAGGTCCTTTTTTTATGAAGTAGAAATGGTACTGAACGCAGAATAAAAGGAAATTCGCAATTCACAAAAATCCTACTTATCGGTGGACGCTTTTTTGGGGGACAAAAACATTCGTTTTGGTAGCTTAACATCACGTCTTTTGAATAGGAAGCTAGGGAAATTAAATGTATCGGAGAAACTATTTTCCCTCATCAGACGAAGGAAGGCATGAAGGTCAGCACTACTTTAAGAGGTTAGAAAGAGGATATTGTGTTCATTTATGAGTTTATTTCGATCAAAAAAAGGCACTGCCTAGAATGATTTTATCCTGGCCTTTCCTTCGATTGAAGTGCTGTTCGATCACTACTTTATCGATTTTTGAGCTGGGGAAAGTTGCATTTTCGACGACAGTTCAAAAAATGCAATAGTTTATAATTTCCCCCTCATTCTCTTTATGATCTGCCGCCATTTTTAATCCGTGTATGTGTCCTTTACGCATGCTTAGTTGGCAGCCATGTTGTATAGTATTTCTGGCTATGCTTGAACCTAATAACGACTTTCGCTTAGGTTATCGAAACGTCCGCCAATGTAATCGCAAACAGTCCATCTCCGGATGACTTTGGCGCATGCACGCTGAAAACATGTCATTCATTGCTATTTTCCTGTTTATGGTTTTTTTTAGAGAAAACAATTGACTACAGAAAAATGAGTCATTTCCAGGAAAACGAGTTTGCCCACCATTTGGGGACTTAAAATATTGTTTTGGGTCAATACCGATTAATATTGTAGTTCCCTATTAAAAAAGTTATCTTTAATTGTTGCTTATGCTTCAAAAAATCTATGCGTAATTTTATTCTCAACTCTGTTTTATCTATATAATTTCTGCTACCACACGACCTGACAAGGAGTGATCAAATAGACTCATTTTTAAAGCTAGGGAAATATAAAATTCAAATATTACTTTCATTGTAAGGGAATCACCTTAAGGGTGGAAAAGATCGCTCGGCAAAAGCTGCAGCGCAAGGTTTAGCAACGAAAAACGGAATAAAAAGAACATAAAAAAGCTCAAGATTTTCTCACCATTCGATATGTGCTCACGATTCTCACAACTGCTGAAAAAGTCCTCATTTTGCAAGAAATTCTGTAGCGTTCGTCCATTTTCTTCAACACAGCCTTGTTAGCTTTGCCACCGTTTGTATTTCTTAATCACATTATCTTTGACTTACAATTATCAAACATATGACACAATCTTGGATTCCATTTCCTTACTGCAAATAAATATTGGTTGTTCTCTGAGAAACTAACACATTATAGACTCACTCGGCAAAGAAACAGCGTAAAATTGTAATATCTAGTAGAGGCATTTTATTTATACAATGTTTGAGCAACACTGTTTAGATTAGCAAGTATAATATCTACGATATGTCTTTTGGTATCCTTGGCAAACAAGTACCCAAGGCAGCATTGATTTTTTTATTAGCTTTGAAACCTTCCGACACAGGGGAAAGTGAAAGCGGTAATTTTCCATTAAATTATTATTAAATCAATTATGTTCTTGACTCCTAGTTACAAACAGATCAAGAAACATCGGAGATAATAACTGGTTTTGATAGCAGAACATAAATTTAGTGACGTGGAAAATAATTTACTTAAAAAAAAATATCTCATACAATCAGAAGAGAACAGAAATAAATAAGGGAGCCGAATGAGCTCTATAGTCTGAGTTGGTCAGGTCTTGCACAACCTGAAGAACCAATCAGAATTTACTTTCTTATATGGATGTACAAAATACGCACGTGTTGTGAGTGTGTGGCAGAAAGTTTGCAACTCGATGTTCAGGGTCACTCAACGAGAGCATTAAAACAAGATTTATGAAATGTTTCCTGGGTTTTTGAAAGGCCAATTAGTGTAAGCTGATATAGGACTTGTTTTATCTGTTCGGATTCTTTAGCTAAAAATCTAATAAAATGGCCGATGGTTTTAGGGACGAGATCCTAAACAAAAAAGTTTTAGAGTTGCTGTTGGCTTTCCGAAATGTCAGGTGCCTTTTTTTTAATACTGTTAACACGGTATTTAACACCCTGAAAACAAAATGGATTTGCTTTTTAGCGTGGCAAAAATTTGAAATGACCTTTGGCTAAACATAACCCTAGTAATTTTTTCTCCGTTAAATCCCAATTTCAGGGGGTTGAAAAGTCCTTGCGAAAAAATTTTCAGTTAAACTAGCCGTTGGGTGGGTGTCCCTAAATGTTTTTTGATGCGGTTTCCATGCAAAACTAAGACCGATGTATATAAATGTCTTTTTTGAGAGGTCAGGTTTGATTACAAGGAAATTTTGTGATTTTCAAACGACCATAGCTGACTCTCTACTCTCTCCTGAGCGTAGAAAGTTGAATACACTAAACTGATGGTAGTAAAGACGGACGAAAAGACAAGCGATAGTCAATACACTTCAAGGTCTACTGAACAGCTATGTCAAGAACACTTACCCAGCGAGAAAATAATCCGATTGAATATTAAAACAGATATAACACAGGGCGTCTTTATCAGAAGAAATGAAGTCAAAATAACTTAACCTTAGTGTGACAAATAGAGGCGAAGCAAAATAAGTAAGGTAAGGTAATATAAATCACGTTTATTAATCAAACTGGAAAAAACCACTTGTTGTAAGTTCAAAGGTAAATTCAAGCTAAGCTGCCCGAGTTTCTGATTAGGAACTGAAACACTATTGGCACGAAATTTTGCTTTAAAATTAAAAAAAAATTGAATTAAAAACTCACGTAAACGACATTACCGAGTTGGTAGATAATACAGACAATTTGTATAGCTCATCTCCTTAGCCCAAACAACGTGGGTTTTCCTAATGATAAATTAACAATTGATTCATTCGTCAGCGTGCTTCATCGAGTTATGAAGCACGCAGGAAGTTTGGAGAGCACGGAAGATGCGTAAGAGTTGCTCAAGGTGTAGCCGAGAGCAACTCTAGCTTCTTGAGTGCTTATCAAACTTCCCAAGTGCTTCATATCTCGATGAACGCACAACTGACGCATGAATCAATTGTTTTATAACATTTTGAAAGCCGCAGTCAGTAACCCGTAGATTCTAGGTTGACCAGAGGTTTTCCAAATATTCACTTAATGTGCAAAGTGGTAGCAAACAACCCCATGTTCAGTAAAAATACCCAACTTACACGGTAAAGAAAAAAAAGCAATTCGCCTTTGGTTTCAAATAGTTATAGTTTCTAATTATCGAAGTAAAGGCATACAATTTTTAATCCGAGATGATAAACGCGCAAGCGATTTGAAGGAGCTGCAAGTCCATTGTAGTAAAAGTGATCGAACCCGGGTGCAAACCACGGTTTTCAAAAATTTCGCAAAAAAAAATTGTTAAGGAATACGAAGAATCAGTTAATTAGAAGTATTTAAGCTTAAGTACAAATTCACAATCAAACCTGTAATTTCTTGTTAATTGGATTCTCGTAATTGCAAGTACTCAAACATTACCAAGAAAGTCCGTGGCTTAAATAATGATCTGCGTGAAATGTCCGCTTGCTCGTCGGCTGGATCAAACGACAATTTGTAATTTAAGTACAATTTCTTCGCCTTTTATTATCGGATTTTCGCTGTTGAAACTGTCGAGTATTCCTTAACAGTTTTTCTTTCAGTTTATCGTTTCGAAAAGGTGTGTTTTCCCTCTGAGAAAGCGAAATTGGCGTCTGAAAATAACAGTTTTGCGAGACACGATGACAAGGGCCTTGCTTGTTCTTTTTTCCTTTTCTTTAAGTTTTTTTCGGGAGTTAAAAACTCCAATCCCAAAGAAAAAGTTGGCAAATCTTCTTCATCAGCTGGTTCGCTTCTTGCCATCTGTAGTTAAACTTTTTGTAGACGTTTATCCCCGTTTTTGAATGCAAAATGTAGAAGTCAATCGCGGAGAAATTTTTCTTCTCGAGGCATTTGTTTGCTGACGTCATCAGCGTGCACAATAGGAATATGAAGCACGCTCGCGCAATTGAATTTGATGACTCAAATTTACTACCTATGTTATAAATTATCTTTGTCTGGTACTTATCAATGAAAAAAAAAACGACAACAACAACAATTACAACAGCACTAACAAACACACATAACAAAAAACCCAGATACATTGAAGAAAATTCGATATATTAAAACCTTGTTGCGGGGCTGTCAGGTTCGCACGTTTTCTTCGATATTTTCGGAGACACACTTTTTTTTGGAATTCCTTGAGAGCGTATCGAAGAACTCATAATGAAACCTGACACACTGACAAATCCTCTAATAGAGGTATTTGCTGCTTATGACGCAACGCAGGTATACAGCTTTCGTTTTGACAGTAGTCGGCCAATTGCGGACAAAAACTCTGTGCAAATTAATATTTTCTGGCCACTTCTGTTGCCAAGTTAAAGCGAAAATCCAGGACGAAAACAGTGAGGTGTGAATGTCACTGTTCGCTTCTAGCTTCGATGCCAAAAAAAAATGAGCATCTATTTAATATCTACAGGTTAAAGTGTGACGGAAAATAATGCTTGTAGTGTAAAACTTCTTTCGCTAATTTTTATCATTAGATGTTTAACTAAATGTAATCTTATTTAAATATTTTAATACCGTATTAAAAAGGTAATATACATCATGATATTGCTAGAATAAATATTTACTTAAAAGAACGACTTGAACGATATGAGCCTTCCAACTAACTACCACGGAATTTTGTTATTGTTGTTGTTTATCGGTTAAAGTTACTGAGTTGAAAGGGGCTTAACTTTTTCGTCGCTCTTTCATTCGTGAATCTCACCATACAAAGAAATGGAATATTCAGTGACTTTTCTTCTAAAAAATGTTCTAAAAACCAACCTCTACGATTTTCATAATACGGGACATGGTCAATGCATGTTTTGAGTTCGTTGATTGAGAAAAAAAAACTAATTTCTATCCGTTAATTTTCCTTTCGTTTTACTCTTGACAACCGCCGAAAAAAGCTATAATAGCATTTTGAAAAATATTCAAATAGTTTATACTACACTGTCCCCAATGTTTAAGGTTAATCTGTTATAAATCACTCACACATGACTTGATTCGAAAAGAAATCGATTTTGGAAAATAATGTTGTGATATTTCACACCTTTTCATCGAACAAGATGGGTTTGAGAGCATAGAAAATCCGAAAAGTAATTAGCGGGAAAAAAGACAAGGTTACCCAACAATGCGATCGACTTGTTGTTCACTAACTGAGCTATCGAGCGCCTTGAAAAAATAACACTCACTTGGTGAGGAATAAATATGGTACCTAATTTTCTTATAAATTAATGAAATTTCAAAAAACTAATTAAATGTTCAGTAAGACTATGTTCACTGCTAAAATCCCAAAAAGAAAGATACTCGATGCTAGCTAATGGGGCCAGCGAACAATTCTGGTCGAATTGGAGTCATTTTGAGAAGTATTAAGTAAAAGTTTGTGAAACGTACATTTTTTTTTTCAAATTATGTTACGGTTAAAAGCTGTTAGAAAATTTGGTCCGAGAGCTGTTAGGAAAACGAAGAACCAATTTATTTTGATTAAAATTTATTTCAGTGCAAATGTGACGGTAGGTTTTTTTTTTTTTTTTTTTTTTTTTCACTTTCTGGGCAACTACGAACCTTAGGAATCTCTGACGCTTTGGAAAATTGACAACGGGGGAATTAAACTCAACGGTGCAACTGGCTTGCGGGAAAGAGCGGTAACTCTAATGAGGTACAGGATCAAAACTCGAACTGGTACGCAGTGATAAGCGAAAACTTGACTTGGATTCAACAGCGTTTATTTCATAAAATCGTGGAAGTTGGGACAAATCTTATCGTACAACTATCGTACAACTTGACACAGGTGTAATCCTACAAGTAGTCACAACTGTATTCAAGAAAAGGAACAAAAAGACTAGTTTTTATTTGATTCGTACTTCTATTCAACTAAAAGAAATACAAAGAAGTGCATACACAATTTGTTTGATCTTAGCGAAAGTAAATTACAAAGAATATATGTAACTCAAGAAGCTATAGCTGACAAGGCTATGTTTAAAAGTAAGATTAAATTGAAAATTCTATAAAACAATTAATTACAAAAGCAGCGCAGAGTGGGCAAAGATGCTTGGGGCACGTACTAGCAAGTATGAAAGGTATTGTAAGATCAGCCAGAAGCTGTTGAAGCGCGTACTATACCTGTTTAATTGACCCTATCTAGACCGGACTTTTTCTATTATCTTCTTTGGTAGAGGGGGGGGGGGGGGGGGGGTTGGAGGGGTGAGGTGGGGGGGGGGCGTATTCCCCCCCCCCCCCCTCTATAACTTTGGGAATATAAAAGTTATGACCGTGAGACTTCGACGATAGATATTACGTCCAAAGATGTCTCCTTTGAGGTCCGTAACTGAACGTAATGACGTCATATCACGACGTAATAAGTCATGATTGCCAAAAGGTGGCAATCTTGGATCCGCCATTTTCCATTTCTGGAAATGAAAAGAACAAAAAGTAATCGAAACCAATAAAGGAGCACTAGTATGAACAAAAAAATATAAAAATGAAAAATTACGATTCAAAAACCTGGACTTTGAAAGATTGTCTTAAGAAATATGGATTATGAAAATAAAAATAAAGGAAACAACTGAGCTGTTACGATTTCTTTAGTTACTGAGGGCAATCAGAATATCTCGACAGAAAACTTAACAATCAAACTTTGCTAGAAACTGAGTGTCATAAATAATATCAGTAAGGTTTGTACTTGCTCTTTGTAAATTTCTAAGCATTTTGGCTGTGTGGCACTGTATTTTATCCATTTTCAACACGTACTGGCCTGCAGCTAATTCCTTTTGCTATTGCATGGTGTTATGTGGTGTATATATGTTTATTTGAAGTACCTTTCATAACATTATTACCGCGGTGATGTCATCGGTCAAGTGACCAGGACGTTCGGATTTTTTCGAGCGTTTTGTAAAACTATATTAAGCCCAATGGAATAGGTAAGGTCTCAGGCTTTAGATATTTTACATTTAACACTGGGAATTATTATATTTTTATGATAAAATAAGCAGGAGATCTACTAATACAAATTTGTTGGAAATCTCCTGTTTAGCGACCTATTTATACAACTACAAATACAAGGAAACTCGTATATTATTAGGTCTGAATGTACGCTCTTGCTAGTGGCATCGACAGTTTCCCTCCATTCGGACTCCTACTTGGCTAGAATAGATGTAACTTTTTCATTTGTGATAGCCTGGAAAGGAGCGATGAATTGATGTTTCGTATGCGGCCCTTCGAAAGAGCAAATCAAGGAGCTGTGGGTTACGCTACTGGTGATGACATTGTAACGTGAAAAACGAAATAAAAAAATTAATCGAATGGTAAGCGAAGCGCTCGTTGATTCTAGGGGGATCAAGAGTGTCGATTACAAATATCATTTTTTGTTCTTTTTTGATTATCCGTGTTGTTAAAATACGCACGCAGAATGCAAACATGAATTGCCCTTTCGTTTCCAACGCGGGCAACATTTTGGAACCCAAGCGTAAAATCACCGATGTTTGGCTTAATCAGTCAACAGAGTTGATAAGATAATTTGGCCATTGTGATGAGATTCGATTAGTGACGTTTTAAGTAATAGTCCTTCGTCAGAGCAAACCAAGGAATTGTGGGTTGTATATGGTTTATATATCAGCTGTGGAGCTACGCAACTGATAGAACTATGGTAACGTAAGAGCTAAGGGTAAGTAAGTCGAATAAAAAGCGTTCGTTAATTCCGTGTGGAGTAAGAGTGACGACTTAAAAGAAATATTTGCGCTCAAGCAGTTTAAGGCCTGGGTTTCAAGGGTGTTCAGAAATTATGAATGATCCTCTATATCTCCGGTTTCTCTGCCTAGAACAGGATGAAATTTTCCCTGAATATTATACTTGATGTTCTCTTTTGCCTTAACGTATAATTTTGATCACGTGACACATCACGTGACCAAAAAATGAAAACTTCGTAAATCGGCGATATGGCGGCGAATTTTTTCTTATATAGATAACTTAATTAGTGTTTCCGAAGCAGATTTTAAATATTTAACTTTCTACGTTTGGAATGACTGTCCTTAAGTTTTTAAATTGGAGAAATTAACAATCAAAGTTTGAATTGTGGACTAAAAAATGACCTTTGTGCTGATAATTTTTTTTTCTGGAGAACAATAGACGATCACTCCAAACGTGAAGCGATGGATATATTTAATCTTTATTAGAAACGCGTTTTTGTTTGATGTTTTCTCTTAAAACCGTCGCCTACCTGTCAAATCTTTGCTTTTTTCACAAAAACGATCACGTGACATGTCACGTGATCTATAGCACTACTTATCATGCTTAGAAAATTTTCAGAATGATGAGATCTTTTTATCTTCTAAATTTCAGTTCAGTGCCATTGAATTTGTTAAAGTTATCTAGAATAAACCATTTTTCCTCTTAAAAGCTCTTAACCCAGGCCTTAAACTGCTTGAGCGTTCTAAGTCCTTACTGCCTTCCTTGTTGACATAATGTAGAGCAATGTAATTTTTCTTCATTTAACAAAATCTGACGTCCCATTCTCTGAAAAAAAGGTCTATATAAACTTGGTCGCCATGGTAAAATCAAGGTCAATGAACATTAACGGACCACATCAAACTGTTCCCAGGTAAATTTCTTCGTTATTTAGGGCCGGTCTAAGTTTACACGGCCATAATCCTTTGCAGGCTTACGCCATCGTGACGCCATCGTGAAAATAGCCCTTTGGATTCACAAAATTCTGCAATTATTGTGTACATGAAGTTTTGATTTGTTTTATCCAAAGTTAGCTGTTTTGGGGCGATTAAGAGAAAAAAGTTTCTCCGCCTCGGCTTTGGTCTTAGTTAAGAAGACTTCACGAGAACCAAAGACAGTCAGACTTATTAGCAGACTAAAAAGAAAAAAAAAGGTAGAAGCTAGCAAGCAAAGCAGTTAGCTATTTGAGTGAATAGGTAACATGAAGCACAATGCTTTGTTTAGTAAAGTGGAGTTAATGTCGACATTCCTTAGAATGAATCAGGAGCTACATCTAAAACTGAAACGTCGAACAAAGAACTCGAACTGCTATGGAAAAAAAAATAAAGGGGACGAAATGACGGGCATCCCTTACCAAGAGAAGTTTAATGAAACGAACACAACATATTTTGTCGGTAAAAATGCAAGATACCAAATCCAATTCATGGGTGGTCTTTTAACGTGTGAAGATATATTTTCGCACGAAAGCTCACCTGGTATTTCATCGGTGTTTATATAATAATAGAGTATTATTCCGTCCGTTATCACACTAGACTGCGAGCAGTCCTTTTTCCTCAGATCACGCTAGCAAAAGCGCCGGCAAAATTACGCCCGCGTTTCTCTCTGGTCGCGGCTTCCTCGTTCGCTCGATCAATCGCGCGCTACTCGCGCTACGCTCGATCTATCGCGCGCTACAGAAGTTAGGAAAAGAAAGAGACTCCTCGCAGTCCATTATCACAGTCAAAAACATGTTATTATGATTGGGTGTGGCAGTATAACACTGTAAATGGTAAGCTGGTTGTCAGATTGCCTGGTTTCATTAACATAGAGGGAAATTAATGCCTTATTTTTCAATTTTTTTCTCTTTCTCAGCCGACGAAAAAAATGTCGGAATTTGTTCTCGTCTCGGTGTATAATAGTTTCTAAAATAAAGTGCTTCAACCCTCTTATGAATTCAAATAACTAACCCATCCTATTGCCATTAAATATTGATTACCTTTATTAAATCTTAAACAAATTAAATTTCTCTTTCATTTACAGGTACCTTGACAAGAATAAAATTGAACACCTACCAGGAGAAATATTTTCACACCAATCATGGTTGGGATTTCTGTAAGTGTGATTAACCTTCTTAGCTGTTAATATTTGTTCTTCTTTTAGCAGTGATTTAGCATGTTACTATTGCACTTCACCCTGGGTCCAATAATAGCAGCGCACTTAAGAGGCTGTCCGCGTTAGAACGGACAAGGCAAATTTCGGCTTTTCACCGATTTTGCTGATTTTTTCTAAGAACATCAATCATTATATCCCATAAACAAATATCACATTAACTGAGATCAATGCGATTTTTTTCGTTGTTGGCGAGACGGTTTACAAGGTGACCTCAAAACTACCCAATTTACCTTTGGCGACTCTACAATTTATCTACACATTGCCGGTGATGCCAAAACGTCATTCCTTGTTCAAACAGCTTGAATGTTGCTCATTGAAGTTCCATTTGTCAATAATAACTAAATGTTTAACTTTGGTTTTCTGTGAAATTTAGACTGAGTTACAATTTTTTCAAAATACCTCCTCCTAATCTTCAGAATGCATTAAACGTGACATATATGTAGTTAAAGCCTATTTTCGCAAAAGTGGGACCTGACTTAGGGTCAAGTCTATTTTAACTCAAAAGCACTAACACCAATCTACTAATGTATGGAATAAAATTTGTGGGCACTTTACGCTGCGTGCCGTACAGAGCACTGCGATTTCTCTAATATTCACGGATTTCAATCGAAACTAAACATTAAGCCGTCAGACCGATAGACACATTTCTGAACCGAACTCTTTTACAAATACAATAATAATCATTAGGTAAATATTTCTGGTCATTTAGCCATATTTTAGAGATCTAGATCTAGATCTATTCTTTTATTGGTATTTTAAAAGTAACCTCTTGAGCTATTTTTCTTTTCCACGATGTGCCACAGCAGTGTTTGTTTTGCGTGGCTGACAGTTGTTCATTTCAAGGTATATATTCAATATTCATTCTACACTCCATTTAAAGCGTTACCTTTCTTGTATGTAGGAATAAAATAAGTAGTTAAAAATTCTCTCCAAGACAAAGAATTAGCTGGGGGAAAGTTCCTTTCTCCTTCTTACAGTATGTGAACTGGTTTCTTTGCGTTTTGTGACGCAGTGTTTATTTATCACCGTATCAAGACTCCGTTGTTCATTTCAGTTTTATTCACTTAAAACCGAGAGGTGTTTTAATTTGAATATTTCGTCAAAACCCTCCTAGCGCATACCGAAAGGTCGGCATTACTTAAAAATGTCTGCTATTCCATCCAGTTGTTCCCTGCTTGAAAAACTATAGACTCATTGTGGATGCAGCAGAGACAAGGAGAGCTTTGTTTTGCTTTCTGAAAGGAGCTCAAATATATCGGCGCATTTGGCGAGCTGTCACTTATCAAAATGCGACGATATTAGCGAAACAGAGTTGATTCTTGGGAAAAGAGCGGGTATTCGCGGCTCGTCAGTGAGCCGGTTTGCGAGCTTGCCTATCTGCTCGAGTTTTATTCCCGGGATTTATTAGGAACATTTTGGCGAGCGATTTTGTTCTTGTGGCAAATAAGTGCAGATACTTAGGTATATAGATGCAACGACAAAATCATTGACGTGAGTTCTCTAATCCGTAGAATGGGATAAACACAGATTGTGTTAAATAGTACAGGTAATACTTGAGATGGACGGTGAACAATTGAGGACGTTTTTTTAAGGCCAAGTAATTGGAACCACATTGAGCTGGTGTTGCCTAAACGTTGTAGTATCCATTAATCTCGACCGCAAATTGATTAATTGTATAGTTTTTCGAAGAATGACGGCTCATCGATACAGCTTTTCTTGTGCTTCCATATCCTCTCCAATCACTTCAAAAGAGCTCCAACAGCTACCCTGAAGCCTACAAATCTACTTGCGTTTGAAACCAAGTAAATAGAAAACGTACTCTGACAGTCGGTGAATCTATACCTTGAAATCACGTGTTTTCAGAGACTCGGTTTTCCTTAGAAATTATACGTTGACTAGGAAGATAAACATTGTGAAAGTAGAAACGGAAAATACACCTTAATGGAAACGGCGAAGGAGAAAAATACACCACAGCCTAGAAGATAATCGCACTTACGCGAACCAACAGCGGCGATTTTGCCAAACAGAACAATCATTTCATCGACCCCTCCAGTTATGACTTGTCTCCCCGCCACACTTAGAATCTTACCAGCAAGTGTACTGGCACGACTTTTCCGCTTGCCAAAATTTTCCAAATGAACGTCCATGTCTCAGGCAGATAGTCAAACTCGTGAATCGCCACGAATTATGCCCGCTCTTTTCCCAACATCAGCTCGGCTTCAGTAATATCGCCTCATTTTTGATAAGTGAAAGTTCGCCAAATGCGCCGATATATTTGAGTTCCTTTCAGAGAGCAAAACAAAGCTCTCCTTGTCTCTGCTGGATCCACAACGAGTCTGTAATTTCTCATGCAGGGAACTACTGGATGGAATAGCAGACATTTTTAAGTAATGCCGACCTTTCGGTATGTGCTAGGAGCATTTTGACAAGATATTCACCTCTGGGTTCTAATTGACTGACTGGAATGAACAAAGGAGTAAACACTACTTCACAAAACGTAAAGAAACCAGTTCATATACTATAAGAAGGAGAAAGGAACTTTTCCCCAGCTAATTCTTTGTCTTAGAGAGAATTTTATAACTACTGATTTTATTCATACATACAAGAAAGGTAACGTTTTAAACTGAGCGTAAAATGAATATTGAATATATACCTTGAAATGAACAACTGTCAGCCACGCAAAACAAACACTGCTGTAGCACATCGTGGAAAAGAAAAATAGCTCAAGAGGTTTCATTTAAAATACCAATAAAAGAATAGATCTAGATCTAGATATCTAGAATATTGCTAAATGACCAGAAATATTTACCTAGTGATTAATATTGTATTTCTAAAAGAGTTCGGTTCAGAAATGTGTCTATCGGTCTGACGGCTTAAGAGCGGTTGTCAGTAACTTTCGAGAATCCGGCGACAGAAGCGAAAATTCGAATTTTGTTTTATTTGCCCCCAAAGACCCCTTTGGTGAACTTTTTTCAAAAATAATATTCAAAAGTTCCAGCGAATTTTTCTTCTGGCAAAGATTGCGAAAGTTCGAAATCGGCCAAAACGCGACCGATGGTCCGATTGAAATTATGCAAATTGGTACATTTTTAAAACTCTCGTTCAAGACAAGGTAGCGTTTTCTCGAGTTGACACTTTCACAATCGTTTTTACATCCCTTGTGCTTGCTTCTAAACTATATTTTATCTCCCCCTGAACATTCTTTCATTTAAAGTTGCCCACGTAAAGAATACAATGTTTGCTATTCCTTAGATAAAGTGATTTTTGCCATATTTGAGATGACCATATCATCAAGGGTATACAAATATACTGGTAATGAAATCCTTTTTTTTGAACGGGCAATTGTTCTTATTTATCATGTTAAAATATTTAGTTTGGCCCGTGAAAAGCGAGCGCGCTAGGTCGAGATGTGTGGAATGCACTTTGACACAATTCGCCATTTCAGTACTTCATGTTCCTCCTGTTATTTTGCACTTATCAATACACTTCACGGAAGCTTTTAGATAAAAGCCAAGGTCTCTGTGTTCATTTCATGCTTTTATGCACGTAAATAATTCAAACTTGAGTGCTCCCATATTAGCATTAGGTTATCAAATGATTCCTTTCAGGTAAAATTTTCCAGTTTATATTGAGCCGTTCAAGCGAGATGAAAGAGCCGTTCGCAGGGAAATAACTTGAAATCAGTGAAATTAATACCCTGTCTCTCATATCATGCTACACTTCCAAACTACCGTTATTATTAAGCTAGAAAGTGTAAATGCTCCCTTTTTACGTGACCTAAAACAGAATTTGCCTAAAATATTACGAATAAAGTCCACCACAAGAAAAAACTGAAAAAATCGCGCACCGACGTAAATGTAAACATCAGCCGTTTCTCGACTTGCTACATGGATGAAACGCGTCCGTTATTTTACCTCTGTATACATTTATGATCAGAAAGTAGAGACAAAAAATCTTCTCTATGCCCATCTGTATAAATGCACTCGCCAATCAGGCTTTGATTTTCTGTATTTTTGTCAAAAATACTGAAGAATAATGCAACATAATAATTTGTTACTGACTACTTGACTCATTCAATCACAACTGGATACATGTAACACGACTGGAAACTAGAGAAAAAGAAATGCTCTTACTTGTCTGCAATCGTTACTCACATTATATCTGGCGATATCACATCCCTGAGACAAGGCTGAAAATTGTCTCAAAATCCGCATATTAGAGATTCAACGTTTTGAACAACGCAACAACTTTCATTGCGTGACAAGTGAAATGTGATACACAAGCAAGCGAAAAGCACCGGAATAAACAATGTCAAGATTCGCCCTTGTGATGACAGTGCGAAAATGATTTTTGAAATTACAAGAAGAAATTGAGGCAAGTCAAGGTCTGCAAGGTATATTTGATTGCCGGATTGAAACGAAAATCATGTTTCCTCCTCTCCCCCCATCTTCCCCCTCCCTCCTGGGGATTGTACCGAATTGTCATCATCAACAACAACAACAACCTTTATTTTCCTCAAAATAAAGCCGAAATTAACTGAAATGAAAGTAAACAAATCAAGAGCTTTCGAAACTTCAATGCGGTTTTTCAATGCTATCCTCAAACAAAAAGTTTGGAGGAGAGTGAAGTTTTTTTTTCGCCATGGCACCTCTCCGTGCGGATCAAGCTCAAAAAATGCGCAAGATTTGTAATGTGTTACGCTTAATCAATGCAAAAAGGACGTTCGCTCGCACCTATAAAGGCACAAAAGATCGGGCCTATAAAGAAATTCAGGACGAAATAGTGTTGTTGCTAGGGCAGGTAAAGTGTTTTCATTTGAGTGAAACTGAGAGCATGAAAGAACATTTTATTTCTTTCTCTGACTTTCCCTATTTTTTTAAACAGAAATCCACTGCTATGCATTACTTGACTTTATTCCAGGAATTATGATTTACGATTGAAACTTTCCGTTCGTCTTTATATGCTCTCACCACCGAGAGAAGTAAGGCCTTCGTGTGAACTGGAACAGTCAGAAACCTTTAACGACGAAGGGAGACCGAGGAATGAACAGCAAAGAATCGTTGTCATTGTCAATGCATGTACTGTGGGTTAACCCAATCCAAGTGGAACTCGTAATTAAGTTACATCTTCAAGTATGCCATATAAAAACCACTATAAATTGAACAATCACTGGACTATGGTACACAGGTTCAAAAGATACTCTCACTGGCCTTGTCAAAGGCTGTTCGTATGGTGGATACTCTGGAGCACGCTAGGAGGATTTAACAATGACAACGTCAGACTTACACAGTGACGGCCAGTAAGAGATAACACCGTCTTTCAGACCGAACACGAAAATCTGAGAAATACCAGTCGTGCCCCTCATCCTTTGACACTAGTGCGCGCTAGAAAATAAATTAAGGTTAAACTCTTATCTTAAAATTTGATCAGCCCTTCCGTTAGCAATAATGCAGAATAATGTTGTGTATTTCCAGTTAACATTTTATCGCCATCAGTGACTCATCTCAAACACACATTAAAGCTAGGTTTAACAAGTTAACCTAAAAAGAAGTTTTTTTTTCGTACCATTCATGGTGAACGTCCTAATATTACGTTGATTAACCGTATAACACATTGCAAATATTGCGCACCTTTTGAGCTTGATCCACAACTTTTGCGCGTTGATCCATGGCGAAAGACAAACTTCACTCTCCTAAATATAATAGCTTTTTGTTTGAGGATAGTATTGAAATACTGCACTGAGGTTTCAAAAGGTCTTAATTTGTTAACTTGATTTAAATTAATTTCCGTTTTACTTTTCCTGTAATGTTATTTTCTTGATGAGAATCCGGCACAGACAATACAGAGTGAATCTAAGAAGAGGAAAACTACACGATTATTGTTTCATGAAACAAGAAATATGAGTGATAGGAACCGACGTTTCGGTTCATCTTGCGCCATTATCAAGGTTACATATTAATTAATGATAAAAAGCGGTTTGTAAAAAGGCTAAGTTGAAGCGAATTTGCATAACATAGTGGCAAGCTAAATTACTTAAATACTTTAGCACGAAGAGAATCGGACTGCATTAAATATACCTTGCAGACCTTGACTTGCCTCAATTTCTTCTTGTTATTTCAAAAATCATTTTCGCACTGTCATCACAAGGGCGAAACTTGACATTGTTTATTCCGGTGCTTTTCGCTTGCTTGTGTATCACATTTCACTTGTCACGCAATGAAAGTTGTTGCGTTGTTCAAAACGTTGAATCTCTAATATGCGGATTTTGAGACTATTCTCAGCGGTCTCACCTCTCACGTATAAAAGGAGATGAGACAAAGTGAACAATGCCATTCTGTCGATCAAGCGAAAGAGCATAGTTCAAAATGGCGGACCCTGCTGTACAAGTCCCGGCACAGGAAAACCTTCCAGCAGCTCAAGCGGCCGCGGTTGTTCAACCACCACCACCGCCTCCGCCTCCACCAAACGCAGAAGAACCTCCTCAAAACGCCGCTGGAGAACAAGTCACTTTGGAGGTTTGTTCAATTTTTGTTTTACTCCAGTATCGTACACGTGTTCTTGCACTTCGTATTCCCGTGGCAGCTTTAAGTCTGTTTTCAGCTCAAGTCATGCCCTGCTTTAAACGTGTAGTTTTGTAGCTCTGCGGGCAATTTTCTCTTTACCCCCCAGTTTATTTTACGCCCTGCTTCTGAACGTGCGACCTTCGTTGCTTTGCGGGCATGTTTACAATTCATGTTGCGCCCTGGCTTGGCGGGCAATTTAAAATTCACTTCGCAATTATGTTGTGCCCTGCTGATAACGTGTACTTGGTTGCTTTGCGGGCAGTTTTAGCTCTGTTTACAATTCATGTTCCGCCCTGCTTCAAACGTGTAACTTTTTAGCCTTGCGGGCCGTTTGAAACTGACTTCGTAATTATTGTTGCGCCCTGCTTCAAACGTGTAGCTTTTTAGCTTTGCGGGCAATTTTAAATTGACTTCGTAATTATTGTTACGCCTTGCTTCAAACGTGTAGCTTTTTAGCTTTGCGGGCAATTTGAAATTGACTTCGTAATTATTGTTACGCCCTGCTTCAAACGTGTAGCTTTTTTAGCTTTGCGGGCAATTTGAAATTGACTTCGTAATTATTGTTACGCCCTGCTTCAAACGTGTAGTTTTTTAGCTTTGCGGGCAGTTTGAAATTGACCTCGTAATTATTGTTACGCCCTGCTGATAACATGTAGCTTTTAGCTTTGCGGGCAATTTGAAATTGACTTCGTAATTATTGTTACGCCCTGCTGATAATGTGTTTACAATTCATGTTGCGCCCTGCTTCAAAACGAGTAGCTTTTAGCTTTGCGGGCGGCTTTAGATTGACTTTCTAATTAATTTTTTTGCCCTGCTTCAACACGTATACTTTTGTAGTTTTGCGGGCTACTTGAAGTCGACTTACCACTTTCTGAATTTTATTTATATGCGCTATTTTTGCCGATTATGTGTACATTCTAATTCTCGGTTAGCTTCAAAAGCTTTTCAATTTTGTTGACCTCAAAACATACTTCAGCAGAGAACTAGTTATTATCTTTGTGCGATCTTTGTCGATTATTCTCACTCTTCATTTTTTAATTGTCTTAATTTGCCATTTCTGAGTGCTTGTTTGCCACATTGTTCTACTTGAATTGTTTATTTTCGTATTGTTCTGTTAATTGTTATATTTGCACTCCGACTTTGTCGGAACAAAAGATTCCCTGCCGCTTTACCGGGTCTTATCACAATGCTTGTACTCATTTACGAATGTTTTGTATCGCCGCTAAGCGGTATGAAATTACACTTCGCTATACATCTGTCTATTTCATTTTCTCATTCAGGCTTTGCAAGAAAGAATTAAATTTTTGGAAAATGCCCAAGGGACCTCCATTCAGGCTTTAAAGAATCGCATTACCCATTATGGTAGTCGCCGCCTGGAGGACTTCGACAAATACGAGGCCTTGCGCCTCGCGGAGGAGCTCGTCTCCGTAGCGAAGACAACTGGCGCCAGCTTTGACATCATAGCGGCCACCCTAAGAGAGAAAATACACGTGTCGAAAGAGCAGTTTAAAGCTTACTTTTTGGCTCTTCTCGCGGACAAGGAATTTACAAGAATCTTTGACACAATCTCCAAGGTCGACAAGTCGTTTAGACGTCCCTCGCCTTACTCGCGTCCTCAGGCCAGAGGCAGTCAGAGGTTCTCGTCACACCCTCGAGTGACCTGCTACAGATGTGGTACGCCCGGACACAAGTCTACGCAATGTTTTAAGCGGTCTCCGACGACCCGCTATTTTTCTTCAGGCGGTCCAGGTCACAACCAGCCTCGACCGACATCTCAGTAGCAGAATCTGCCCGATCCTCATTTTGTATGCGTTTTAGTACTATTAAAGTCAAATGAACACTATTGCATCACAATGTTTGTTTATTCATATACATTATACCCACCCCCCCAGGGTTTTATTAACATATTATTACTTACATATTTTACGACTCGCTACGCTGTTCATAGATGTGGGAACCAATTATCTCTTTTCGATCGCACCCTTCCCCCCTCGGGTGGCATTCTCAAAGGGAAGCTCACTTTCCCTCTCGGATTACCGGGGCTGAGTTTGCCATTCCTTGGGCCCTAATTTATTTCCAAGTTCTTTTTTATTTTCCTTTTAGCTGTCAGACCCTTGCTTTCACGATTGGGAAAAGCATCCCGGTTTCAAGCCTAACACAGTTGGTATGAATAAGTTACAGTGGATAAGCATCGATGGTTCTGTTGTTGATGAGGCCCAAGGGATGGCAAACAATTCCCACATCTCTGATGAGGATATCGCCCTCGTGTTACAGGGAAATTCATTAGCGGATATGTCTCGCCTTGTTTTCCGCGATCCAGATCACTTCCTAGCAGGGGAACTCCATCGCCATGCACCACAATGGAATGCTTTATTAAATGATATGAACGATGAGCGCTTCTCTGAAGTCCGTGATTGGATTACTAACGGTGTAGACGTAACGAAGTTCTTTAGACCGTTTAAGGGTAGTTACAAGGGAAGGAATTACGAGTGTGGTAGTCCACCGCCTTGCGTTTTCCCCAACCACCTGTCGTGCAAACCTTTTGCCTCGTTTATTTCTGATACGCTCCTGGACCGTTTGCGTTCCGGTGCTATTTCTTTGTGGGGCAAAGTCGGAGAATGCACCCCACCCCACCTTATTATGCCCCTCACTGTCGAGCCTAGCAAGCCGCGTCTCTGCAACGACGATAGATTTCTTAATCTGTGGATCGAAGACCGTCCGTTTGCCTTGGATAGCGTCCAACACTTGCCTAAGTATGTCAATAAAGGATTTTACCAAACAGTGTGCGACGACAAGTCAGGATATGACCACATCAAACTTCACCCCAGCAGTCGAACTTACTTTGGCTTCCAGTGGGGAGGTTGGTATTTTGTGAGTGAATGTATTCCTTTTGGCTGGAAATCCTCGGCCTATATATATCATACGACTGGTCTAGTTGCGTCACACAGACTTCGTTCATGGAACATTCCCTCTTCATTGTACATTGACGACCGCCATAATGGCCAACTGTCATTTCCAGGTGGCATTTTACCAGCCGCCTATCAAGCCCTCGCCTCAAGGGATGAAGTGAATTTTGCTCTGGCCGTCGCGGGTATTTTTCTCACGTGCTACATCTTAATTTCCCTCGGCTACTTTATCGGTCTGGCGAAGTCTCACCTTACCCCGAAAAAACAGGTGCCATACCTTGGTTTCGGTATCGATTCTGAACTACAGGCGTTTACCTTGTTACCCCATAAAAAAGAAAAGCTTCTTCGTCTCATCAAAGAAACGTTGGCTCGCGATAACCTGGACCTACTAACCTTGCAAAGGCTCAGCGGTAAATGCGTGTCCATGAGCTTGGCAGTTCCGGGCGCAAGGCTTTATGTTAATGAAATAAACCTAGCTGTGTCTCGCGCCACGCGTTCTGCTCGACCTGTAAAGATGTCTGCCGCTCTAAAGAATGAAATTGAGCACTGGCTATTCCTTGAGACCTGGGACGGTTTTCTTCCCTGGCGGTCTGAGAAACACACACATGTCAGGCTGTTCTCCGACTCATCTCGCTTCGCTTGGGGAGGTGCACTGAGTCCGGGTGCCATTGAGGCGAACGTTTATGATTACTGGGACGCCTCAACAATACAAGCCGATATCGCCACTAAGGAGACCTTAGCGCTCAATAATGTCCTTGAATCATTCGCTGATACCATCAAAAACTCGTGGGTCGACGCCTTCGTCGACAGCATGGCTCTAGTCCGTTCATGGAATCGACAGGGCTCTCGTTCTCAATCGCTTTCTAGCGCCTTGAAGAAATTATTCAACACAATGACGAAACTCAACATCGATTTGCACCTTACTTTTGTGCCTAGTTCTCAGAACCAAGCCGACTTCCCCTCGCGACGCCTTAGCCTACAGGATGCCAA
Organism: Pavona decussata; assembly: GCF_977016875.1. Taxonomy (NCBI): domain Eukaryota; kingdom Metazoa; phylum Cnidaria; class Anthozoa; order Scleractinia; family Agariciidae; genus Pavona; species Pavona decussata. The sequence continues at coordinate 6,175,701 of NW_028145502.1, read as the reverse complement.
ATTGTGCCCATCCCTATGGACAGTAGTACAAGAGTGGTATGGCGGCGAAAATGGGCACTCTGTCGATCTAATGGCACGCCCTTCAAACGCCCAATCCGACTTGTCAGGTGCCAAGTTACCTTTCTTCTCTGAAAACCCTCTGCCGGGATCCCTGGGAGTGAACGTGTTCGCGCAATCGCCCGATCTGTACGATCCGTTTGTATTCAAGAACCCATACGCCTTTCCCCCGATCTGCCTAATACCTCATGTTATCAAGTATATGAGAAGCCTGCAATTATCCTACACTATCGTAGTACCAGACGTATGCCCAAGGCATTTTTGGTGGCCCTTGTTAACGTCTACATGTTCTTCCCGATACCTGCTGGCCGTTGCCGGAACCGTTGGAGCGCTCCTCACTCCCTCTAAACACGGGTTTTCAAACAATTGGCCTATCCCATGGGATCTCTGGGTGTTCCGCATCGGATAAGCAAGTAGTAGCTCTTGGTTAGCGCACGAGCCAAACAAAGAACACTTAGCTATCTTTAAATTTGCCAATTCTCCCATTAATTTAGCTCCATCCATTACTTCAGTGAAATCAATGTTGTCAATAAATCATTGTTTTCCAGTATACATCTGTTGACAGTTGTTTTATAGCTTCATTTATACATTTATGTCAAAACAAATCTAAAGGATAAAGAAGGAACTGTTTGTTTTACTTTCATATCCTTTAGGACTTACCTCCAGCCGTTCGAGCGTTTGTACCAGCCGTGTCATGTCCTTCGTGCAGCCACCCCAACGACAAGCTGTTCTTTTTCTGCCAAATGTGCGGCTACAGGAGGAAAACAGTCTCCCCAAGTGTCCCGAGCCCTAAACTCTCAGTCGACCTTCAAGCGATAGATAACCGTTTGGAACTCCTAAATAATGCCTCCCTTCAATCGTCATACTCAAAACAGAAGTGCTCACTTCGTACGGAGTTTGAAACTTTCTTGGCGTCCCTTCCGAATAGTAAAACCATCCTTTCGGCAAGCCCCACTGACATCTCTCGGTTCTTGGTCTGGAAAGACCGACATGGCAAAACCATAGTACATAGTAATGGGTGTCCCGATTCCCACCTTCAAAACGCGGCTAAGTGTAAATGTCCTAAACGCCTGGCATTCAAGACAATCGACTCCTACATTGGAAAACTGCGAGCCATTTTTAAGGAAACCGGGCGCTGTGGAGAGTGGAACTCCCTGCTAGGTCTGGGTAACCCCGCCGCTTCACTCGAAGTGCAAAAATATCTTAAGGCGTCAACTGAGGAACAATTACGAGCCCGCATCACGCCAAAGCAAGCAGTTCCCCTATTTTTGTCCAAATTGTTGCTTCTGGCCCGTTTTTTAAATCGGAAAATTGCGGAGCGCTCGGTTAGTCCTTCTGGTCTGTTTGTATTGACGCGGGACCAAGCGTTTTTCAAAACGTTATTCTTTAGCGGTGATCGTGGTTCAGATCTTGGCATGGTGAAAACAGAAGAGATCCTGCGTTTCCCCCAGGACAATGGGCTGTTGTTCAACCACGTATGGGGAAAAACCCTGAGGGATGGCGTCTCTAACGTCTTCGGGATTCGGAGACACCCTAACCCTGAGTTGTGTCCAGTTAAAGCTATTGAGACTTATGTAGCCGTGGCTTCCGAGTTACGCGTTTCTGTGACAAATGGTTACTTGTTTCGACCAACTAATCCCCAAGGTCATATTGTGAACAAACCATTTTCAAGTTCTTCAGCAGAAGCTCGTTTAAAGCTGTATTTGAAAGAAGCTAAGATCGATGAGGGAGAAACGCTACACAGCTTCCGTTCGGGCTCAGCCATAACGTTAGCGTTATCTGGCTCCCAATTGGCGGACATAATGTCTCGTGTAGGATGGAATAACAAAGAAACTGCTCTCTACTACATGAAACTAGCGGAGGTGCTTCGTTTGGATAGTCCCTCTCATTTGCTATCCGCGGACTCTTCCGCGACAGCCGCCCTAACAGAGAACTACATGGAGCTTAACCGTCTAAAAAACTTTATATCCGCTTTTCCGCACGTTTAATTCTTAACCTTGTTACATCTCGTTTAAAACACTTTACGAATTTTTAGGATGGGGCACCTTGAGTTTGGGATTCTGAGAACGGGATTTCCTTATGGTCCAGTGGTTTGGGACTTTAGGACACTCTGTAACATAGAGACTGTCGGTGCCCAATCTCAACATAGCGTGAGAGAGAGAACGTTGAGAATAAAGTACTATTCTCAGCGGTCTCACCTCTCACGTATAAAAGGAGATGAGACAAAGTGAACAATGCCATTCTGTCGATCAAGCGAAGTGTTGTAGTATAAAATGCAGCACACGGTATCCCTTGCCCTGACGTTCTCTCTTTCACCAGCCATCAAGTCTCGTCCTGCGTTTGATTTTCCCTACCCAAACCCTCCCCTTTCCTCTTCAGAACATTCATCAACAGGACGAGACTGTCGGTGCCCAATCTCAACATAGCGTGAGAGAGAGAACGTTGAGAATAAAGTACAATTTTCAGCCTTGTCTCAGGGATGTGATATCGCCAGATATAATGTGAGTAACGATTGCAGACAAGTAAGAGCATTTCTTTATCTCTAGTTTCCAGTCGTGTTACATGTATCCAGTTGTGATTGAATGAGTCAAGTAGTCAGTAACAAATTATTATGTTGCATTATTCTTCAGTATTTTTGACAAAAATACAGAAAATCAAAGCCTGATTGGCGAGTGCATTTATACAGATGGGCATAGAGAAGATTTTTTGTCTCTACTTTCTGATCATAAATGTATACAGAGGTAAAATAACGGACGCGTTTCATCCATGTAGCAAGTCGAGAAACGGCTGATGTTTACATTTACGTCGGTGCGCGATTTTTTCAGTTTTTCCTTGTGGTGGACTTTATTCGTAATATTTTAGGCAAATTCTGTTTTAGGTCACGTAAAAAGGGAGCATTTACACTTTCTAGCTTAATAATAACGGTAGTTTGGAAGTGTAGCATGATATGAGAGACAGGGTATTAATTTCACTGATTTCAAGTTATTTCCCTGCGAACGGCTCTTTCATCTCGCTTGAACGGCTCAATATAAACTGGAAAATTTTACCTGAAAGGAATCATTTGATAACCTAATGCTAATATGGGGAGCACTCAAGTTTGAAGCTAGTTATTTACGTGTATAAAAGCATGAAATGAACACAGAGACCTTGGCTTTTATCTAAAAGCTTCCGTGAAGTGTATTGATAAGTGCAAAATAACAGGAGGAACATGAAGTACTGAAATGGCGAATTGTGTCAAAGTGCATTCCACACATCTCGACCTAGCGCGCTCGCTTTTCACGGGCCAAACTAAATATTTTAACATGATAAATAAGAACAATTGCCCGTTCAAAAAAGTGATTTCATTACCAGTATATTTGTATACCCTTGATGATATGGTCATCTGAAATATGGCAAAAATCACTTTATCTAAGGAATAGCAAACATTGTATTCTTTACGTGGGCAACTTTAAATGAAAGAATGTTCAGGTGGAGATAAAATATAGTTTAGAAGCAAGCACAAGGGATGTAAAAACGATTGTGAAAGTGTCAACTCGAGAAAACGCTACCTTGTCTTGAACGAGAGTTTTAAAAATGTACCAATTTGCATAATTTCAATCGGGCCATCGGTCGCGTTTTGGCCGATTTCGAACTTTCGCAATTTTTGCCAAAATAAAAATTCGCTGGAACTTTTTAATATTATTTTTGAAAGTAGTTCATCAAAAGGGTCTTTTGGGGCAAATAAAAAAAAATTCGAATTTTCGCTTCTGTCGCCGGATTCTCGAAAGTTACTGACAACCGCTCTTAATGTTCAGTTTTGATTGAAATCCGTGAATATTAGAGAAATCGCAGTGCTCCGTACGGCACGCAGCGTTAAGTGCCCACAAATTTTATTCCATACATTAGTAGATTGGTGTTAGTGCTTTTGAGTTAAAATAGACTTGACGCTAAGTCAGGTCCCACTTTTGTGAAAATAGGCTTTAACTACATATATGTCACTTTTAATACATTCTGAAGTTTAGGAGGAGGTATTTCGAAGAAATTGTAACTCAGTCAAAATTTCACAGAAAACCAAAGTTAAACATTTAGTTATTATTGACAAATAGAACTTCAATGAGCAACATTCAAGCTGTTTGAACAAGGAATGACGTTTTGGCAGCACCGGCAATGTATAGATAAATTGTAGAGTCGCCGAAGGTAAATTGGGTAGTTTTGAGGTCACCTTGTTAACCGTCTCGCCAACAACGAAAAAAATCGCATTGATCTCAGTTAATGTAATATTTGTTTATGGGATATAATGATTGAAATTCATAGAAAAAATCAGCAAAATCGGTGAAAAGCCGAAATTTGCCTTATCCGTTCTCACGCGGACAGCCTCTTAAATAGTTTCTATCATAATTTCATTTCCAGTAGGAGAAGTTCACTGAGATTCCAGGTACCCTAAAGAGACCAATGTTTAAGATATATTTTTTGAAGTCATCTTGGAGAAGCCTTTATTTTTTCGTGAAATTTTCAAAGTTTCGGTGTTTTACGTAATAATAAGAGTATAACCCATCTGCGAAATAATGCATGTTTCCACCTTTTTTAACCTTTTATTTTATGAAATTAAAAAAAAATTCAGTCATTTTTACCTGTCACCGATATGATCGTTGCTGTTACTGGAGCTGTTATAAATCTTTAAATGCTATGATCGTTCACATGGCAGGGGATCGATTATGCAAGGTTTTGTTGCATAATCTGGATGAAACTAGCTGTGATTTTACTTCGATACTCGATTTTGAGCGATAAAGTGGAGAAAGAGGATAAAACGTAGGCAAAATGGTCTTTATTTGTTCCGATACTTCGAGGAAATCCCTACCAACGCAAGAAAATCTGTGTATATTGTATTTTCTGCTGCCGAGAAGAAAGATTCGCGACGGTCAGAGAACGCGTTTAGCCTCCTCGCGTAAATAGCTCGCGCTCTCAACCATCAAGAAACTGAAGGAATACTGGCAGTCTCATTAGCAGTTTAACCCTCGGACGTACATACAAACTCATACCCCCACCGTGGTATAAGAGGTGGGTGGTTGGAAATCCCTACCCCCTAGCGGTTTCGGTACCGTTACGATAAGATACGATATATTTCGTTATTATGTTGCGATACGTTACGATATATTCTTTAATAGATAGCCTGTTATGTCGTCTACAAGATAATGTTAATATTTTTGGATACATATACAAATGGCGCTGCTTGGGCCAGTGAAGTCATCCAACATGGCGGACTTTTTTTGTCTGATTTTTAAGTTTTTTCCACTATAATTTTCGTTTTCTGCCAGAAAATTGAAAGTCTTACCCAGAAAATACACTTTTCGACGACAGCTTAGCATGCAAAAGATGGCTTAATACATCTTTGAGTTGCTTAACAACTACTTCTGGCTCAGAATATGGCTCTGACAGCTTATAATATTACATTCAATTCATTAAAACTACACTACACTTTTCGTTTAACATCTCCTACATCTATAAGCCGATTTTCACCAAATTCACAGCGAATGTGTCTCAGATATACCAAAAACTCTCGTGATAAAAGAAAAAAAAAACAATCAGGGGGAAGGAGTTGGCATCCATACCCAGCCCCCCCCCCCCCCCCCCGCCTCCCCTCCCCCTTCCCCTTTTAAATCCGAGGGTTAAGTGGAAAACTGGTGGGGAAGAATGAATTTAAAGAAGGGTAGAAAGTCTAAATTACACACCCAGACGCTTACATGTTTTCGTGAAGAATTTCTTCTTGAGAAAGTATGCTCTCGATCTTCAGTGTGATATATTGATGACGGTGTTGGTTTGACTCGACGTTTCAACGTGGTCCGTTCTTTTGAAGACCCTTTATTGAGTTACGTTTTAATAGACGTAACTCGGTTATATTTATGGCCTGATTAAAAAAATGTCACTAGAGCTTTTAAAGGCGCCGTGTAACAAACAAAGTATCTTGTATCCTCGCTGCTTCCTGGCCGTGAAAGTTCGTGCAATAACGTGTTGAACTCGGCAACAGATTTGATCATTAAGGAATCGTAGTTATCTTAGTAACGTACACCAATTTAGAGCATGTTTTCGCACTTCCAGGCTTGAACAGATTAATGCTTAAAACTTCACATATTTCGTGAGTACCATGTGAGCTAAAAATAAAGTGCCGGCGATTTTTGTTTTGTTTTACATTTATTCCCGAGATTTTTTGCCAGGCATACACCAAAAAAAACAGTCTTTCAATATTTCGGAGATGATGAACGTTTTCCGAAATCGCAGAGAATGTGTCTAATATACACCATCAATTTTCAAAAGTTTCGTCAGCATCGACTTCGGACAGATTTTGGAGGAGCTGGAACTCCCGGTATGAGCATGGGTCGCTTTTGAAATTTGTTTCAAAAAACTGGAATAATGCCTCGAATTACATCGTTTAAACGAGCCTTTGACACCAAATTTTTAAGAATAATTTAAATTCCCGTTCGTTATGTAAGACAGGAAACGTAAAGTTGTTGGTCAACACATGGTGTCTTAACTGTCTTCAATCAGAACTTTGACTTAGCCTTATGCCAACTAGCCTTAAAGTTCTAACTTGGCAAGTTTTGATGTTAGTGCTTGTTTTTATGAAGCTGTAGGTGTTTCCTTTACTCGTAGGTTATTTAATCCCATCGGACCGAGAGGACTCCTCTAAACCTTTTCCTCCCAATTTAAAATTTAAAGAAATTAGTCGTCTATTTTGAGATCATTTTAACTGAGCTTGTACGCAACCTTGTGCCACAAAATTTGACTACTACTTTACCAGGTAACTTAGCTGTACTGAGAACTTTAGCCCATTATTAATTATTTTCTTTTGAAATCTATGCTCAGGTTAATATAATCGAGAAAAACATAGAAAAAAGTAGGACTTGCTATATTCTTGATCGAGACATTAGGCTTTGTTTTTCAGTCTTAAATGTCTATGTGGCCTCCGTTTGTAGAGCTGTTAAATTAAATCTGTGTGGTTTGTATTGTAAAACGTCAACCATCGGTAAAAAAAAAAAAATGGTTGGAAAATGGTTTTCTGTTGGTAACCTGATAGCGTAATTCTTATTGTCGTTAAATGAACGCACGAATATTACAAAAAACGAACAAGAACTAGAACTGGAAACGACAACGCCTGATGTTGCTGCACGATAGGGTTTCAGCTTTACATTTCAATTTGTTTCTGACATAATTATCACGTGTTATTATGGTACGGTATGTTTTGATAGTTTCCTCCTTCTTTTAAGTTGTCTGAAATACTAAAAGAAGCTACTTTCATTGCAGGGGTTTGTCTGGAAATGGTTTAAGCAGTCTTTCTTCAGGAATCTTTTCCACCTTAAGGAATCTAGAGTACATGTAAGTGTGCCAGCATCAATTTGCTTTGCAGCTTTTCTGTCTTTTTCCTCTTTTTTTTTCTTCCTCTTCTTCTTCTTCTTCTTCTTCTTCTTCTTCTTCTTCTTCTTCTTCTTCTTCTTCTTAAGTATACATCTAACGATCTTAACAATCAACAAAGGATTTTCACGCAAGAGTAAAATATATTCGTCGTTATGTTTTTCTTTACTGCATCTTAGCAGTAAAGCGACAAATTCGGAAGTACTTTAAGTTCCTTCTTGTCTTGTGATTGGTCGGATGGCTTATATGTGTTTCCCCGAAATGCTACCGACACCTTTTAAGGTATTCCTTTTGGCCGTCAAGTTAAAGTTTTCCCGCGTATCATAAAAGGGAGGACTGTCTCCAAGGCTCCATTTTCCTGTCTTTTGAGCCAGTTGCCATTAAAAGGTCTGTTTGATATAACTCAGCACATGTTTGTTCATATTCAACCGGATTTGGTCAATATTCATATATTGTAAGTCTGGTTCAATCGATGGCGACATTGGACCACGCCATAGCCACGTGAACCAAATCAGAAAATGGAGCAGAGTACATAGTAATGTGTCTTTTTTTCAAAAATTTCCTATATTATACAGTTTCATTGACAGGACTTTGTGATTGGAGAATTTTGCAAAGCTAGTCTGCCGTGTTTAAGGTTTTTATTCCAACAAAAGTGAAAAAAGTAGCAGAATTTGAAGCACAACCTTGTTTCTTGGCAATCACTGTTTGTATGAAATAACGCTGTTCTTGTCTTTAACTGCATCATCAGGTGACGCAGAGTAAAATATCAGTACTACTGTTGCCCCACATTGTTTCGTGCTCTACTACTTCAGTGTATTTTGTGCAATTTATTAGCTGTATAGGTATTGGTATGTTTTGTAAGGGACGTACTAAAGAGACTTTCAATCAAAGAAAGACGCTGTTCTTATGCAACAACGGCAAAAAGAGAAATGTAAATTTACCTCTGCAAATGAAAAAAATTACGCATAGATGTAGTACATAATTACGACTATAGAAAACTTAGATGAGATACTACAGGAAGACGTATACCACATATACTCCTCCTAATTCAAACACGCACCAATGGAAAATTGTTGTGACAAGTCATTTCACCCAGATCTGTAAGGAAATTATGTTATCAGTTCGGAATTTCTGAAGTTCAAGCTCATAGGTCGTTTCGTGAGAAAACAAGTGGAGGCCAACAAACTTTTCGGGATCTGACGCCCAGTTTTGTTTTTTTTTTTTTTTTAACAAATAGTAGAATCATCCGCTAGGCATAAACGGTTTTAACGAAAATGCGGGGAGAACAGAAGTCACTAACCTTATAATATCCAAAGTTAGAGCGATTTAGAACTTGTGTTATAAATGAAATCTTGTTTTATAAAAGCACACAAACTTAAAAAAAAATGAGCGTAGTTATTATCTTTGCGAAATTTGCAGCTGTAAAATCTTGGGTTAATTCAATATCAATTTTAACGTCGCGACTCTATTTTCTACAACTTTAAGTAGATTATAAAACCAACATGCTGGCACTCCGACTCTATCTCTCGACAAAGCTTTTGAAATTGCAAGAACCAGTGAACTGTCCATAACACAACTGAAATCGATGAAGTCAAGCAGTGGAGTAGTTCATGGCATAATCAAAGGGCAACAGTGAAAAAAGGAATTCTTGGAACACACCTTCCAAGGAATGAACCCAGTCATGTGGCAAATGGGGCAACATTCATGCAAAGGATTCATGTCTAGCCATGGGGGGAACGTGCCCGAACACAATGGCCCATGATTTTTCATTATTGGTTATTGCAAATTGTTGGAAAATGTTTATAAACCTAATAAAAAGTCCCTTGTGTTGTCTTGTTTTTGTTTTTGTTTGCATTTTTCCAGTAACTTGGCAGATAATAAACTCGTGAACATTACCGCTGGTCTTTTCTGGAATCAACAGTCTCTGCAATATTTGTGAGTAGCATCCTATGGTCTGTCATGTTTCTATTAGGATTGAGGTATAGCATGTCCATTGTTTTCATAGTTGAATTATGGATGTGTTTAGGTACGGCACTTTTTAGTCAATAACACGGAAACGAAACTCTGAACTTATTCTCCAATCCTTATTCCTAATCCTCCTTCGTCGTTGACTATATGTTAGCCGGGCTTGAACATCACTGATTGATTGACTGACTGATTTATTGGTTGGCTTCACACTAGACCTTGTAAGTATAATCTAAGTGCACTTGAAACCTACTTCGAGTGTGAAGAGGTAAAACCTACCAACTTGAACTTTACTTAGTGACCATGGAAACGTTCGTAGTTCAAAGAAGCCGAAGTACGCCGCCAAGTATGGCCAACACCACACTTGAGAACATACTTGACCAATAGGAAAAGGGAAACCAACTGTGGTGCCAAGACAGATAAACATTTTGCCGTGAACTAAAATCAATTCAAAAAATCAAAATGCATGGCTAGAGATACGCCTCGCAGTTTGAGGACTTCGCTTACCAAACCACACAAAACGTTGAACGTTGGACGAGTCACGCGGGAATGCATCTTCCAAAGCGGATCCATGTCGCGGTTAGCTAAAAGCAGTCTAAACCAATTTTGTAGACGAGGCCATGCCCAAACCCTGTGGCGATTTCTTTGCCGAAAATCACGTTACTGAAGCATTCTTGACGTACACAGAAGATGTCGCCTGTTCTTTTGTGTTGTCGCCAAGTACTCGTAAACAATAAAGTACCTATGCATTTCCTGTAATGTTAAAACTCTCTGAGTTAAAATTAAAGACGAAATAAAGAGTAAACAACATAAAACGTTTTTCCGTTGCAAAGGCTCCATGATTTTCCGTCGAGCAATCGCATTTCTGATTTTACCGCGAAAGATGATTGACAGCTTGTGCTTCAAGTGTATACTTTGTCACCAGGTGTGAAGCCAGGGTTTCTAAAGTACGACTTGAGATTTTCAAGTGCACTTGAATCAAGTGCTTACTTGAAACTAACTTAGCTTGTAGTGTGAAGCCAACAATTATTTGAATGATCGATTGATTGAACGGAAAAATTAAACACCATGTACGGGCATGGTTTTCGAGAAACTGAACGCTCGTTTGCAAAATAGAATGTTGAGCAATTAAGAATGAAAAAAATCGAGTCACAACGATAATTGTCGGCTAATAGCTACAACTAAATTTGTAACAAAAACTGTAGCGCTGCCCAATTTTAACAGTTTTTTATTCATTCATTCGTTCGTTCGTGCATTCATTCATTGATTTACATATTTATTTATTTATTTATTTATTCATTTATTTATTTATTTTTTTTTTTTTTTATTTATTGCATGTTTGCCTGTCTGCTTTTTCTTCTCAATAGGATTCTTCAAAATAACAGCATCCGCTTTATACCAGAGAAAGCTTTTGTTAACCTCAGGAGACTTGAATATTTGTAAGTATATTTAGAAAGAGCTGACAATTTGAACATTTCAAGGATAGCTGTAGTAAACCTTTCACCAGGTGTTTTAATCAGCTACTATAGCAATGCCAGCTAAAACTACTTGGCTAGAAATAGAAATTCACGTATCCTCGACTACTTGCCTATTATTTCAACTCGTGCAACGTAAACTACATGGCAGAACTATCCAGGAATAAAATAGGTAGGAACGGCTTTCAAGTTTACACATGTAACCAAGGAAATCGAAATTTCCATATTTACACCCTAAATAACTTTTAAAATTTTTGACCTGGCATTAACGCGATAAAAGAAATTAAGAAAGATGAAAAACAAAAATAAACAAACAAACAAACAAACAAAGATGAAACCAAAAGGAATGCGGCTTGGTTGATTGAGAAGAAACCTTAGGCTTTATAGAAAAAAATAATCCTTACTAATATCAACTAAATTCGGTTTTCACACTACATTACGGCTTTATAATGACGGCTAGTTGGGAGAAAATATAGTCCGTGTTTAGGGTTTTATCGCGATACAAACATTTTGTTGGAGAGAATAAAAGGATAAAGTACAAATCGTGCGCTGATTGAAAGAGAAATTCTTACTTTAGTCAAACTGTAGCCATGGTAATATCTGTACGCGACATTTTTTCTCTGGGCGGGTTATTTTAATTTTTGGCTTTAATTTTTACGACAAAAAAAAAAAGAAAAAAAGAAAAAAAGAAAATGCACAAATTTACAGTCCATAAAGTACCGCCATTGACGAAACAGACCAGCTAGTAGGTTTAAACATTTTCAAAGCAAATTTTTTGAAAATTTGTTACCGCCGCGAGATAAACAACATCATGAAAACAGTGATGAATAAACCTTACAGCCAGAAGCAAGAATAAAAAAAGCAACCATACTAGTACCCAAAAACGAAAAAAAGAGCATTGTTATCCTAGCTTAGATGCCGTGGAGATTTAAAGATTTGAAATAAACCAAGCGGTGAAAAATACTGTAAAAATTACCGAGTCTGCCATTCGGCGCTTGCGCTAGCTACGACAAAAAGATCAAATTGACAGACCAGAAGCATGAAAGACAATGCAACAGAGCTCTTGAAGCACTTTTTTCTAGAGATAAGAGACACCAGAAAAGCAACTTTCGGCGAAGAATATGAGCCTGCAACGTTGCCAGCCTACAAAAAAGACTTGAGAAGGTATTTTCTGGAGAGACGCAAAGGTGAAAACTTCGCATATTTTGGCGACGATACTAATTTAAACAAAAACCTCTGAGCAAAGCGAAAACATTTCAAAGCCGCTGAAAAGGGGAGCAGTTCAAATAAATCATATCCTTTTGCTTTAAAAATGCCATAATTTATTGGAGTTTAAGCTCATTGTTATTTACTGTGGCCGTTTTCACACTCAAGAAAAAGTCTTTTTAAGCCTTACTGTAAATTTCTCTTTACCGAATTTATAATCACTCTTTATCGCTAACCTTTAAAGAAAAAAGTTGTATATGCGTTATATGGTACATGCTCACCACAAAACAAATATTATTCGTGTTCCTTGAACAGTGTCACAAGCTTTGTAAACGTCGCATGTTTATTTACGGAAGTAAAATTTTGATCTGTGCGCACCGAACCCATTTAAGTGCCTGCTGCCACGCTTACTTGACAGTTTTTGAGCCAATCAGAAACCTTCATTTCGAAACGACATTATCGCAAAATAACGTCGCCTCGGCGCAATAACAAGATCCCCCAGGGTCGCGATAAATCATTAGAACTTTCAAACGTAACCCTATCTAGAAGACCGGGAAATGAGAGACTCTCCCCGCGGCGACTTTGAACCTGAAATACTTTTTGAATATTTGAACAAACGCCATGGAACTTCAGGACTTTTTTAATAAATTTGTCTGGGAAAAACTTGATGTGGTCTTTTAGTGTTCGTTGTCTTTGAGGTTACCAATGCCACCAATTTTTGACAGGCAATTTTTTTTTTTCAGAAATAGAAAATCCCTTTTAAAAATGAAGAAAAATCGTTTTTCTTCCCGTAATCTTTTATAGGTTTTTTTAGCGCAAATTAGTGTTTCTTAATTTTTTGTTTACTTTTTTTTCAATTTCGGCGCTGAAGTTTTGGGAAAATTCAAAACTCCTTGGTGGCGGATCTAAAATAGCCGCCATTTGATCATTACGACATGATTACCACGTGATATGACGTCATCATTTTGCGTTGCGGACCTCTCAATGTCATAGCTTCTATACTTATGAAGTATCAACCCTCCATCCCCCCCGGTCCCAGAAGACAAAGAAAAAAAAACAGTCTAGATAGGGTTAATTTACAATGCGTCTTTACTTGTTATCTCTGAGCAACTAAATAGAGAAATGAATTCTATAATTTTCAATTTCTTTGGGGATGAAAAACCCACTGAAATTAAAAAGTTAACTATTATAAGCGAGAAAAAAAAAACATAAGGACTATAATATCATAAATAAAGCCTTAAAAGTCTCTTGGATACCACGCATGTAATCGGTAAATGAAGCATCCTAGAAAGTCACCCAGAAGCAGTACTGGAGAAGCATGGGGTTTAACTATCAGTTCGACACATTACAGGCTAACAATCTCCATGATTTTGTCTCGAACTATTGAAACAATTAGAAAATACAAAACAAAATTACATGGAAACTCTAACTACTCATGAATTAGCCTGATGAACAGCTGTCATTATTTTTCATTTTTTTAGGCGAGCGGAGGCAAGCGCGAGGTGCGAATCACGCGCGACGGGAGGGGCGCGAAAATAAAAAAAAAATAACGCCTATCCGCCCACTATTGTTCATGCTATTCCGGCGTTCATTTATGATCGCAGCTATCCAATTGGTTATTTGATGTCAAGTAATCATGAGATGGTTCTCGACAACAAAATGGCGGCCGTGTCATCGTTTTCTGTTGACTAAGCTATTCGAGAAACCCTTCTCGTTTTTTTTTTTTTCCAAATTCGGTAAAGGAAAAACTAAAGAAATGTACTTGGATTGCTTCCAGCTTGGTTTGGAAAAGGTTTGATCTGGCAAACGCCTCCCTTTCTTCGCTGTTTCAGTACTAAACGGGATGCTCTTATAGTTTTCTCCACTGCTCCTCGAACAATAGTTGCTTGAATATCCTGGAAATCAAATCTACGAACCGTGTTATTTTCTGGATGGCCTCAGTAAACAATTGACGTACACAAAGTAAAATAAATTGGGCCTTAGTGGACTGTTGACTTACACAACAACTAACAACAAAAGGACGCGAGCCATGTTCTTGACGTGGCTAGTCTCCGTAATTCTCCTTCTTTCGTTAAGGAAATCCATAAAATTTCTCATTACTGCCTGTTCTAAATCAATTGAAGGTTGTAGAGTTGTTACTGTCTCCAACAACAATTGTTCCGTACTGTTATTCCATTCAGTTAGCGTATGTTTTTGTGGCTGTTTACGTAATACCAGTATTCACCGTCCATACTAAACGCTGTCAATGGTTGGAGATTTTGGGAAGTGTCTGGGGGCCGAATAGATGTGCGGGCAGGCGTAACTAACCCTCCCGCCGTCGCGCGTGAATCGAGCTTCGCGCTTGTCCCCACTCGTCTGAAAAACGGGGAAAAATAAAAAAATAAAAAGTAAATAATTAAACAAATAAAAAACAGCATCTGTTCTGCAGACTACTCATGAATAATTTGGAATAACGAAAAGATTGTAATGAATTGTAAAAAGTTTTCTTACAAAAGCTGGTTTGACACTATACCAGTCTCTTGGAATTTTGCAATTAAAAAGTCTCCTTTCCGATTTTTAGATAGTGAGAAAACGAAGGAAACTATTTCCACAGAAATGTATTAAACACTTTATGAAAGGAAATCTTCGTACTGCCCACCGCTGATAAAAAAAAAAAGATCTTAAGATATGGTTTTTCTCACGAAACCATTCATAAAGTGTACGAATTACCTTTCCAGATCAAAAATGACATTGCAATAACGATGTTCCAGTATAACAATATCAATAACATTCTTGCAACCCAAGCAAGTCTGTTAAGAGCCAAAATTTGTGGCAACAATGCATGCGGTCAATGCTTAACTGACATTCACTCCTTACATCACAGGTTCTAATACGCTGCTCCTATGCTATAGCTTTTTGAAAGACTTTCCAATGCTGTTCAGCCAATAAAACGGAACAATCCTAAACATTATCAAATAGAATGATTGAATGTGGGTTTCTACAGCAGCCTACACAACGTAGAACTCTTTTTTGACAGTTTTCTCACACTTTTACTACCTTTACCTTATATTTTTGACGTGGTTTTTGTTTTGTTTTGTTTCCTAAGTTGTTGTTGTTAGTTTTTTGTCAATTTTGTAATTTTGTGCAACTTCAATCGTTTACTGGCAAAAACTAAAAAAGAAAAAGCATAGCTTGCAACTTAGAAACTATGAAGGTGTATTAAGGTTTGTAAACTATGGTTTAAATTTTATGCTGTAAATTTTTGTACCTTGCATTAAAAATTATTTATGCCAATGTTAAAAAAACGTATATGATAAAATCAGCCCTATTGTGTTTCTAGCAAATGTCAATCATAGATCTCACTTAAGTGTTATTCTCAAAGTGTTCCGGGCACTTGGTAGCCTCTTGTTCGGTAATTAAGCTAGATGCCGACTTGTGCAACGATTTTTTTCTTTCCGCAGATTGCTGTCAGATAATCCTATACAGGCCATTGGATCTCGGGCATTCGTTGTGGCTTACCAAGATCTTCTTTCTGTGTAAGTATATGTTGGAATATGTTGAAACGTCGTTAATTCCGTGAACATTGTCCACAATGAAAACATGTTTCCAATAGTTCTGAGCACGTGATTACTCCTGAAAGAAAGAAAGCTCTTCCCTCTTGTGCAATTTTCGTTGTTGGTGCGTGAGAGTCGGTTTCAATTGACCAATAAGAGAACCTAATGTAATTTGAACTCGTGCAGCCTCCCACGGCGGTTTCCGTCAAAAGGGCCGAACGTAAGCGAAAATCAACGGCAACTGAATTGTCTTCCAATTCGTTATGTAAGATCCCAGTGTGATCAACATGAAAGGTGAATGTTATGGTTAAGTTATGGCGCTTATCGAAGAAGTGGATGAGAATTTTGACGCGAGAGCAATTTCTGAGAGAAGAAGGAAGCGAGTCTCTAGCATTCCTCATTTTTCTGTATTTAAAGGTAAAAACGAAACGAAACTGCCGGCTTTAAACAGCAACAAATTCCTTCTAAATCACCAACAAGACACAAAGACAACCTGACGTTTATATACTGAGCCTGGGTTTCCTGTATTAACTGTATATATGCAAGCTTCTCAGATATCTCTGCTCATAGTCCTAAGAAAATGAGGCAATCAGTCATTACTAAATTTCACCCACTAATCCTTTTTGTCCGGGGCGCCCAACGGTCCTTTTCGACAGTAGAAAGACTTTATCGCTCCAGATGTTCGCCTCACATTGTAATAAAAAATGGTTGTGTTTTTGATTGGAGCAGACCTTTGGGATATGGAAAATTAATCATTTTAGTCTTGAAAGGAAAACAAAAATTCGTTTAAAGTGCTGAATACGGTAAAGTATCTCAACAGCTCGTGAATTTGGCGGAAGGAATTTGTTTTCCAAAAAAAATCTACTACATAAAAATTAGGCTATAAAGGTACACAAATGTGTAAATGAATGACCCAAAACAAAGTAAAGGGAAAATGAAAAACAGTAAGCCACATTTCAAATATTTGCCGTTGATATAATTTTCTCAAAAGGGGTTCCGTCGCCGTTCGACTGACTAGTAGTAAACTGAGCGTCTTGCTTTTTTTCTCGAGAGAGCTACCCTAACTCACTCCCGCAAATTGTCTTCTTATATTTACAAACACAAGTTAGAAACAGTAAGTCTTTTTCTCGTTTTTTTAAAGAATGCATTAGAGTGCTCGAAAGATTAGGTGTCAACTTGAAAGCTTTTGATAAATTCAATTATTTGTCCGAGATCAGTTATAAAAACAAAGTTTCAGAGGATGTCGAATTATAAGGTTTGTCATCACCCCGTTACTCTTGTGAGAGATATTAAATAGCATTTGATAAAAAGGAAAACAACACAATATCGTTTTCTTGTCGTTAGATACATGATAAGGACGGAGTTGGAATTAGTAAACTCTACGTCTCTCATTGGGGCAGCTAATCTGGCTACTGAAATGTGAGTATCAAAAATCCTGCTCCGTGTTTAAACGGTAGTTTTTTTTTGTTATCAAATAGTAAATAGTGATACTCTTAATTAATAGATATTCCAGTTTGACACCGTGTTTTCTAGAGGAGTTTTTGAACTTTTATAACTTTTTAAATAAATTTACCTGGAAACAATTCGCTATGACAGGTCAGTTTTCACTTATTTTCATCTCGCAGTGTCAAATAAATTATGGCACGTATTTTTTTTTTGCAGAAAAAGGAATCTTCCTGTTTTGAGAAACCTAAAGCAAATATGTTTGCAGTACCCTGTCACTCAACACTTCCAAATTCCAATTCGACCTGGAAACAGTGAAGAGAAGAGCCACTCCGTGGAGTCCACAGAAATTCCTATTTATTTATTTTATTTTTATTTACTTAAAAAAAAGAAAGAAAACCAAATGGCCTCCATTTGGGCACATATCCTCATTGTACTCCTCAAAGGAAACATCTTTGACGTACCATCTTTCTCTCGGGTGCTAATGTCATAGCCTTGATAGTCTATACGAGCCCCCTACCCCCAACCCCTTCCGAGCAGAGAATGTAAATAATAATAATAATAATAATAATAATAATAATAATAATAATAATGATAATGATAATGATAATGATAATGATAATGATAATGATAATGATAATGATAATGATAATGATAATGATAATGATAATGATAATGATAATAATAATAATAATAATAATAATAATAATAATAATTAAATAAATAAGCTCGGGCAAATGACGTAATGTTTTTTTTTCAGTTCAATTTCATGATTTAATGAACCCGTTGAAAAGCAAATAGCTATGTATGTACCTTTTGCAGAACTGTGAAAAATGGAAAAATAGGTACCATGAAATTCACTCGTGCAAATGGAAAAGTGCACTGCAAAATTCAGCTGTAAGTGTTAAACTAATTATTTTCTGAATATATTATTATACAATTCTTAGCTTCATCGATTTCAGCTAAGTATTCTATTATCTGTTTTCTTTTGTTGTGATTTGTTGTAAGTGGCCTGGGGGAAAGCGATTCAGAAGATATCAACCTTTCTCAAATGTCGGGTTCAACAGTCGGGCGGAGCATAAAACAGGCTTTTGTGGCTGCTGGGTTTGGAAATACATCACTAGGAGAATACAGACTCCTTCCATGCCCATCCGGCACAGTTTTGAAGTTGGGCATTCGTACCTGCCAGGAGTGCCCAGCAGGTGAGTCTCTTTAATTGTCTATCTTGTATAGAAGATCTTTTTAAAATCACTGTTAAGGTGGGGGTAAACGTGAATTTGAATGGAATTTTAAGAGGTTTGAAGAAGAGATAAAAGAAAGAAAATGATTTTTAAAACACCAACAGACAGTTGATACCCACGCAAGAGCACCCCAGGTTTCTAGTGGACTAGCTTGGTATCTTTCTATTAATTATTAACTACAAATTGTAATTTTAAAACTTCACCAAATCTTAAATATTTCATATTTCTCTTAATTTTACCAATCCTTCTAGAAAAACTATCTCCTCCCAAACATACCCAAAATTCACCCAAAAATTCACAAAACACCCAACAACATAGATTTACGGGATAAGTAGAGAGTTTTTTAATTTCTTGAAACGAGAACGAGATAGTTTCCATTAAACCGATTTTAAGCGGCATGGAAACGGCTTTCAGGTTTACCCCCGCCTTAAGTCTTTTAACAAAGTTGTTTCCTAAGAAGAGCTTATCATAAATGATCACCACTGCATTAAAGCTGGCAAACAACTGATTTGTTATAACTGAAGACTTTGACAAACATTTATGATAAAAATTAGCGATTAGGAAATCGACGTTTCGGCGACTTTTTGTCGTCATGTATATTACGCTTTCCTTGCATATTTATTGGTAATGACGGACAAAGCGGCTTCTAAACGTCGGATTTCCTTATCGCTAATTCTCGTCTTTAAACAATTGATTAATTTAAAAGCAAAAGTGCTGAATCATGTATCTTTCATTCATTCATTCATTCATTCATTCATTCATTCATTCATTCATTCATTCATTCATTCATTCATTCATTCATTCATTCATTTGTTCCATATACACTGCTGTTTTGACTATTTAAATGTGGCATCTTTCGCTGGTTGTTCATGAGTATTCCGACATTAAATGTTTGCCCACTCCCTCGAATAATCTGTGTCTGGGTTATGACACGTGCCATAAGGCGCTCAGCAGAACAACCTGATCATAGGATACTGATCTAGGCAAGGTGGACATACGGTTTACAGGAAAAAAAGTAGGAATTTCGGAAGGGGTGTCGGGAATGTGACACATTGTCTTACTACGTATGGTTTAAAACATTTCACTTAGCTCGGAAGACAGATGGGGCATGGATTCCCCGGCAAAGTGATGAAAATTAAAACAACAACCACAACAACAACAACTCTGTGGAACAGCATGGATTTTCAAGGTCATTTTCTTCGCACAATTCGACCTACCTACTCAGAATTAAAATAAATAAATAAATAAATAAATAAATAAATAAATAAATAAAGAGATAAATAGAATGAAAGTCCACTTTATCAAGATTGCAGAACACAAAAGATATATGTTCATAACAACTAACCTTGACGGAGCGAAATGTTTGTTCAAAGCGACCCAGGAAACTACATTCAAAGAGTTGTTAAGATTTATATCTTTAAAGCTTAGGCTTCAAAATTTGATACTTAGAGAAGGCCATTTGGATGGACCAATCAGATAGGAGAACGTGACCGATTGAGGTCATGACATGGGTTCTACATGTAACCGATAACAAATTGCCTATAGAGTAAAAATTGACTATAGAGTAGACTTCCGCTATCTCCAACAAACAAGGGAAACATTTTTTTGTTCCAGACATACAAGTTTGAGATGCCAGTTGTAACTTTACTGTAAACCCTACCATCTCAAGAAAATGGTTTTATTTTCAGGACAGGGAGTGTTTACTGTACTTTCTAAATACTCTCAATTCCCCCCCCCCCCCCCCAAAAAAAAAAAAAGCATTTTCACTTATCTCCATGAAAAGGAAAGGAACATTCGTTTGTATTTTTGGATGGAATAAGAAACCGAGACAGTACGAGCGCTTCCAGAATGAAAGTTAGAATTTTCATGTCCGCACTTGATAAAAACAAAATAGTGGATTATTTACAGAGATGATTTGATCATAGAATCATGCTCAATAGGGTATCATAGTTTGCCGCCAAACACAGAAAATTAAAAGCATTGTGCCGTTTGGACTGTCAAATTCATACTTAGTACACTGACAACCTGATATAAAACCACAAAGGATTAAGGTTTCCTGTTCTTTACTAAAGACATACCTTGCAATGTGTTATATATGACTCATTGGATAGATGTATTTTTTTAAACCAAAAAAGATGTTTTAAAATGTACAGTTCTATCATAACGTTAATGAAAGCTTCTTCCAGTGATGCTCAATTTTTATTGAAATTGAATCTGCAAAATAATGAATGCTGTCCTGGAAAAACTTCATCTTAAAGGGACAGTATCACGCTATAATTATCAACACACTGAAAATAAAAAAAAACGCTATTCCGTCGATAGCAGCCAAGATATAACGACCAAAATTAAATTAAAAGAATAGTAGAATGCCAAGAAACTATCATCTGGAAGACGACCAAAATAAAGATGGGTTCAAATTTGAAAACGTGAGGCCAACCTTTTCCAATAATTTTCGCTGTCGTAACACGTTAAGAATCGGTTGTACTATATTTTAGTTCAACCTTTGCGTCAATTTTTTTCAATTAGCGATTTAGAAATTAACTGTAAGACAGTGTTTAAAGTTTAAATTTAGTGAATTTTTGGCCGAAATCATGATATCTCCCATGAAGCTGCCCCTTTAATTTATCTAGTGTGCTTCACAAATCACATTCTTGACTCCAGCATGTTATCTTTAGAGGACAAAACTTAACGCGCGCAAGCGTTATTTTTTTTCGTTACACATTGAAGTGAATTTACTTCTCAATGCATTAAAGTCAAATATTAAGAAAAAGAAAAAGGTCTTTTACGCCGCAAAATTGTAATAACATCGACGCAAACTGTAATAAAGTATTCAACGCAAAATGTAAGAACTTTTCTGACGCATAATGTAATAACGCAAAATGTAATAACTCACGAATGACGTGTATAGTATTTCGAAATCAGTATCATGATTCAGTGTACATTCACCTATGCATAAATTGAATAACAGGAGTACAGGTTTTATTCTCCACTCTTAAAAGTTTCAGATCGGGGGACTGGTGTTTTCTTACCGTATCTACTTATTGTGGCGCTTAACAATGTGACTCTTAGGTGCTACGCTCCTTTAAAACAGTCACTTTTGGAAACGTAAATGCATAATAGACATAAAGAGACTCAGTTAAAAAACTCTGTAGATCGGACTCGGGCACAGCGAAACCTCTCTTTACGGACACCTCTTGATGCGGACACCTCTCTTTTACGGACAGTTCACTTGGTCTCTGAGAGACCGAAATCCATCTAAGGCCTACTTCTCTAAAATTGGCACCTCTATGACACGGACACTAATTCATGTTCCCGCGGTGTCCGTTTTTAAGAGGTTTGACTGTAGTTATATGAGGATGAAACCCCTTCGTAATCTATCACCCTAGAGTTAATGTTCATGTGCTTCGAATAAGTGACCGCGTTGTTATTGAGGGCTGAGGCGCTTTTTGGAGGGCGGCGCCTATTTTTCGAGTGCCACACGAACGTGTATAATATACGATAGAAATTGTGACCATGTCGAGAGTCCCTGCAAAATGCAATATTAACGCAAAATGTAATAAAGTTTTCAACGCAAAATTTAAGAACTCTTCTTTTGAATAAGCGTAGCACCAAAAAGTCACATTTTTAAACGCCACCATAAGTAGATACCGTAAGAAAACACCAATCCTCCGATCTGAAACTTTTAAGAGTTGAGAATAAAACCTGTACACCTGTTATTCAATTTATGCATAGGTGAACGTACACTGAATCATGATACTGATTTCAAAATACCATTCACGTCATTCGTGAGTTATTACATTTTGCGTTATTACATTGTGCGTCAGAAACGTTCTTACATTTTGCGTTGAATACTTTATTACAATTTGCGTCGATGTTAATACATTTTGCGTTAGTATTACATTTTGCGGCGTAACAGAGTCCTTTAAATTGCCTTGATTGATTATACAAAAATGTCATGGAAGCTCAATAACTATAGTGAGCTGCTCGTTTATCGCGTACCACTTGTGTGACACTCCTACTATTTCCCTGCTTACCCTAGAAAGCATGGTTAAGGCTTTTGAGCTTTGAATACTTTTTGTTTAACATTTTAGGAGGTCATTATTCGGACACTGAAGCCTTTGTCAGTGAAAGTTGTTTACCATGCCCTAACGGAACTTTTGTGTCTGAGAACGATGCGCCTGGGAAGAGCGCCAGCGATTGCAAAGCCTGTCCTCAAGGTAATACCATTATCTTGCTAAAATATCCAGAGTGTTTAAAGGAGTTAAACATCTACAGCGAAACACAAGGCATGTAGTAACCTAACCCAGTCTAAGATTCCAAGCCCTGGAGAGGTTTTGGGGCATTGTCCCTTCTTTCACTTGTCCCGACGCATGGATGAAAAACCAAACGTGTCGCTGCAGAGTTTACTCATCCCTGGCCAAGAGACTCAAACGTTGGCGCTTCCTTTTCTTTCGTTTTTTCCGCTAAACAAACGAACAATTGTCCTTACGGGTAAAGATTGAAACGATTTGCAATCATGGGCAACTTTCAACAACAACAAATTAAAAAAAAACAAACAAACTGGAAACAACAAAGTAGTGCATATGAGTACACTAGTTATGTAAGGGTTATTGGCCTGGAACGAGGGGATATCTGATATATTCCCCTTGCGCCCGAGGGCACGCCACGAGGGAAATATATCACAAATCCCCGAGGGACAGGTCAATAACATGCTTATTTTTTCTGTTGGTGAGGTTTCCTTAATAGAAACAAAGACCTTAAATAGTTAAATGCTTATTTTATAACAGGTCGAAGTCTAATACACAACACTTTTTGATGACAGTTGTAGGCAGTGAGATTTCGGCTCTGAAGATGTTTTTCTCAACTGTTTTTTGAACTTTGGATTATTCACACAACAATATGTATAAACAACTGCTTTTGTCTGCTGGTATACGTGGTAAACACTGCATTCAGTACACTACACGTGGTTGAGCGGCTGTTGTTAAATTTTGGAAATAGTGTGCAGTCAGCTATCGTTCCGTGTGGAAACAACGATAAGCGGTTGTGAAGATGAAGTCTTTTTAACCAAAAACTTCCTACACTGTCTTTGCTGAGCGGATTAGTGACCGTAATCCTGCAAATGTAAAGAAAGCTAACAGTGGCACAGTACGAGTATGGAATGAGTGGCCTGTTATTAAATTACTAGTAGTAGTAGTAGTAGTAGTAGTAGTAGTAGTAGTAGTAGTAGTAGTAGTAGTAGTAGTAGTAGTAGTAGTAGTAGTAGTAGTAGTAGTAGTAGTAGTAGTAGTAGTAGTAGTAGTAGTAGTAGTAGTAGTAGTCAGTAGTAGTAGTAGTAGAAGAAGTAGTAGTAGTAGTAGTAAAAGTTATGTTCTTCATTTTTTTCTTTAATAGTAAACGATTAAGCACTCGTTGAAATTTTTGAGAACACTGAATAAGGGGAATAAGTCGAGCGGTATATGACGAGGGAGGGGGGAGATATATATTTCCCCCTCGTCCGTTGTTATCAGTTATTGTTTTCAACCCCGCCCTCCCCTTTTTAACCAAAGCCGCACCCAGCTTTTCAGATAGTTAGTAATTGACAGGGGCTATTGCATATATTCAACCGAAAAGAACAAAGGAAACCGAGCCAACCGAAAAATAAGAAATATTAATTTATACTGCGCTAAATAATTCACCTAATATTTTTGAAAATTCAAGGTGGCTCCCAAACCCCTCCTATAACATCTTTTTTTAGTGAGTTTGCAAGAAGGTGCGTATTGGCATGCTGGTTAGAATTCCATAGTAAAACGTTGGGATCATACAGCTCGTTTTTGTGTTATGCTAACCTAAGCTGAAACAAGGGATGTTTTTAACGGCTATATTTTTGTTATTGTTGCTTATTAAGTCGAACAATTATGACTATGTTTGCACCATTTACTGATAAAGAATAGCAGTACTTATCGATCAAATTATAACTGAAGAGAAAAGCTGCAAACCGTTATGAGCGACCTCAAAATCACAAACAGACATAGAAGCAAAAAGCTATACATGCATAGATAAGGAGATTAAAAACTATACTTTATTTTTCATTAACAGGAACTGATTCTAGCTCTTTTGCTGGATTTCGAGCTTGCAAATGCCTGCAGTCGTTTTATCGGACAGATCTGTTTGGGGAATGCAAACCATGTGGTGCTGATGGTTTAGAATGCGCTGATGACTTCGCAACTTTAAAGTCTGGTTTCTGGTGGTACTGGGAAAATGAGACACACAAACATCTCTATAGAAAATTCACAAGCAATGTCCTTAATGTTACCGCTGAAGTTAATGCACACATTAATGGCTCGCTACCCAATCGGTCTTTAACTAAGTACCCACACGCTGTACCAAAACCTCATAGATGTCCTCGCCAAGAATCTTGTACTGGAGGTATAGATTCTAACTGCAGCACTGGATACAAAGGTCCGTTGTGTGAAGTTTGCAGTGATGGCTACTACAAGCAATTTAAAAGCTGCGAACTGTGCCCAACAAAAAAATGGATGATCGGGCAGCTTTCTATCTCGGCTGCAGTCATTATCATAATAATCGCTATCCTGGTATGGTCAAGCAAAAAGAAAAGCAAAAAGAATGTCGGGCGTTCTTCAGTGGACATTGTTCTTGGGCGGCTCAAAATCGTTATTGGTTTTTACCAAGTAACGTTTGGACTGCTTGAAGCATTTGCATACATTGAATGGCCCCAATCTCTTGCCCTCATCGGAACTTATTCCCAGGCTTTGCAGTTAAACGTGTTCCAGATTGCGCCTCTTCACTGTCTCTTCCCAGAATTGAAAATTGATGCATTTGGAGATCTTTTTTCCATACTCACGCTAAACGCTTTAGTTATCATCCTGTCGATCTGTGTTTACGGAATCAGAAAGTTTTACCTCAGATTGCGTTCCACCTTGGATGACCAACAGAAAGCCCTCAAAATGTCTCAGACGAAAGAGTTTATCTACAGAAACGCGTTTTTCATCCTGTATGTTACCTACCTCAGCACGTGTTTGAAAACAGCAGCCGTACTGCCTCTCGCTTGTCGCACGCTTTGCAGTGATGATGAAAAGGATGATTGTACCAGTTATTTAAAGGCGGACTTTGGCATAAACTGTAATAGTTCAAGATACAATCGTTTAGTTATCGTTGGATACGTTGCCGTCGGTTACGTGCTTTTCCTGCCAGCAGCTTCATTCCTCACTCTCTTCTTGAGTCGACGAAGGTCGCTGCAAACTATCCGAAACGACGACGAAGGTGCCGGTGAAAGTTGCGACGACGACAATGAAGCAAAAAGGGCTGAATTGCTTACGGGATTACGATTCCTGTTTGAAAACTACAGGCCTTCTGCATGGTACTGGGAACTTGTTGATACAGTGCGCAAGGTTATCCTGACATCTGGTTTAATCCTAATCGGCAGTGAGAGCAGGTCCTATGCAGGAATCGCTTCCGTCATGTCAGGTATCTATGCAATTGGCTTTGCCGTCAAAAAACCAGTGGTAGATCCGTTCGAGAACAGGTTAATGCTAACATCTTTAGTGGTTACTTTCGTCAACTTGGGAATAGGAGCCGTGAGTAAGATTCCCAGCGAAAACATCCCTTCATCTGTGGATCATTCCGTGGATAAAATCATGTTCGAGTTACTGGTAGTTGGAGCAAATGCTTCAGTGATCCTCCTTCTAATTGGTAAGTGCCTTTTTGTAAGTCATCTTTTTATCCAATTCAGCCTGGAAAGAGAGGGTGGGGAGACTGATCTAGAATCAGCCCGTGACGTTTAAAGTACAAACGCAAACACCACCAAACTTGCTGACTTTTCCTAAGATGTATCAGCCTACAATCTGGTATAACAGTAATTTTATCAAGTGGCTTGCTGTTACCATGCCGACAAGATATTGATAACATTGTCACCCATTATGCTTTGCACTCCTCGACGGGGAAATCTACCGTTCTCTCTGATATAAAAATTCAAGGTTTTTTTGTTTTTGTTTATTTATTTATTTATTTATTTATTTGTTTAATTTTTACACGGTGGAATGAAATTCTGCTGTATCTTGCCTTATACAACATGTTCTGGATTTAATTCACAACTACACACTTTTAATTTACCAGTGGTTTTATTTGATGGATTCATTCATCATTGGAACATCTTCTTGGATACCCGTGTGTAGACACGATGGCCCGTTGCTAGGCAACTTTCCTCCGCGACGCTGTTCTGGTCATGTGATGTGTTTGTTTCTAAAATGGCATCCGTGATAATAATTTATGTAGATATATTCGCCTGACGTTGTTCCAGGCCAATATTCTCATTGTTCGTTTGTCATTTGAATTTACATAAATTATAACTCTTTCTCTGCGTGAAAATCTAACGGGGAGGGGCTCAAGGCCGTTGTGTCTCCCGAGTATCCCCTAGCCAGGGTAGGGACATGGCAGAACACAGGCCAAGGCACAAAAAGAATAACTGGGTTGGCTAAGCTGGTGGCTTTTGATCTGCTTAGCTTCGAACCTATGGCTTTCCCGATCTCCTTCAAGTACGAATCAATCAGTGGATCACACATTTCCAATTTGTTTCCGATCACCTCCTCTAAAAGCGAATCCATGTTTGTCATACCGTAGTTCGACTTGTTCTTTGCGCTCCTCACCGACTTAATCCAACTTCTTTCAATGGAGAACTTCATTTCGATTATTGACGTATTCCAAAATGTTGCTCCTCTCTCGGTAGCTGTGGAACGTCCCCTTAAATCAAGCAAAGAACTTTCGTTCTTGTCACCCGCTTTGTCATTGTTGTATGTTTTGGTGGTACACATCGCTGCGATTGACGAGCCCGCACAAGTGGGAGAAAAATACCGGCAACAGGCCATCGTGTGAGGAAATGATATTTCTTAGTTTGTAGGGCTTTTCAAACCTATTCGCTGACATTTTACTCCATTAAGCGTGTTCGAAGTCCCGGTAGTCTGCCGGCGGACTACATACAGCCCGCTTGGTCGTGTATTATTTTATTGACTTTATTCTTGACGGTACATTGTGAAGATTTACGTTTGCAATCGACCTCATTTGTGTCAAATTTTACCCTAAAAGGGCGTAAATAAAATCCGGAACATGGAACATTCCGGAACATTCCGGAGCATTGAATAGAACGAAATAACTAAAGGGAAAAAATGGAAAGGATATATGAATACTGAAAAAGAGAGAAAAATTATAAAATACATAAAATAAATCAGCTTAACTAGAATAAAAAGTCAAATTGTCGTACCAACTAACACAACAGCTTGCAACAAAATCTAACAGCCTGAATGATACTAATTGGACGAACCAAGGGAGGTTTCCTGCCCTATCACTACACAGATGTCAACAGTAACAATAGTTAAAACTATCACGAGCTTAAACGAGCCAAACCAAACCCAGCTGAAATGGCCTATATGGCATCAAAAACACCATCGTTAAACACACGGAATAAGAAGTCATATTCAAAATGAGGAGATTTTCAAATATTAAACATACGATTGATGAATAAAAGGCTCTATCAAATCCGTCTTGACCAGATACAAAAACACCGGTATAGCACAGGCCTTGATAAAACCAATTTTACTCTGAAAGACATACTCGTGCAAGCTCAATCTTTACTTACATAATGTAAGCGGATCAGTATCTTCAAGAGAAACAATCTTTTTATACAAATATTTTTCTTTTATTGTAGTTAATCTGATTTATGTTATTTTTTTTTTTTTCATAACTAAGCTTTTCAAAGTTTTAGTTTTCAAATATATTTTTTCTATTTTTTCGTTAATTTATTTCGTTCTATTTCATGTTCCGGGATGTTCTGAGATGTTCCGGAATATCCCATGTTCCAGATTTTAAAGAAACTCCAAATAAAACCCATTTAACACAGATTTCATTGATACGCGACCCTCGAATAAAAACTCCCGCGAGCATTTGGCCATTCGCTTCCGTCAATCATGCGCTCCTAATATGGTGTTATAGGAATGCCGCTCTTGTATTCAAAAATATGGCGGCCACTTTGTAGCCTGTTCGTTTGACATGGTTGCTTCTTCTTCTTCAAGTTTACGTTGGCGACTGGTGCTTTGCTCGTGCAAGGGTTGAGCGCGATCGCTATAGCAAGACTTCTGAAAGTGGGGTTGACATTTGTGAAGAAAATTCGGAAAAATACAGAAATACCTCCACGGTTGATTTCACAGCCCGGACGGGAAAAGCAAGCCAAATGGAAGGTAGGTGAAAAAAGAATCGCATAAATCGGCATAAATAAACGACCATGCAGTAGATGACATTGATCACCTTTTATCATTTACAGCACATGATGTATTGTTTATAAGGAGAGTAATTGAGCAATATCCAGGAGTGTACGAAGATGAAAATATACAGGGATGGCTCAGTTCAGTACGCAAGAGGAAAGACAGTCAGAGCGGTGGCTTTTTATCAATCGATGCTCAACCCCTGCACGAGCAAATACACCACTCGCGAACGTAAACGGGAAGATTAAGAAGCAACCATGTCGAACGAACAGGCTACAAATTGGCGGCCATATTTTTGAAAACAAGAGCGGCATTCCTATAACACCATATAAAGAGGGCAGGATTGACGGAAGTAAATCGCCAAATGTTCGCGGGATTTTTTATTCGAGGGTCGCGTATCAATAAAATCGGTGGTAAAAGGTTTTAGTTTATGGCGTCATGGCTTGTTGTGTAACGGGATGTAAATTGTTATTGTCTTATCCAGTGCGAATTCGGTCATGCAATTTATTCAACCGAACGTTGTATTTATGCGTACCCCTCGATGCCATTTCTTCATGTGGTCTACGGCCATGGAAAACTAGGATACCCAGTAAAACATGGTTTTAATTATTCGATATTCATACAAATATATAAACAATAGCCTCCATTTGGCGCGAAAATATGCTCAGATATTTGTCCGTAGTTAATCTGATTTATGTTATTTTTTTTTTTTTTCATAACTAAGCTTTTCAAAGTTTTAGTTTTCAAATATATTTTTTCTATTTTTTCGTTAATTTATTTCGTTCTATTTCATGTTCCGGGATGTTCTGAGATGTTCCGGAATATCCCATGTTCCAGATTTTAAAGAAACTCCAAATAAAACCCATTTAACACAGATTTCATTGATACGCGACCCTCGAATAAAAACTCCCGCGAGCATTTGGCCATTCGCTTCCGTCAATCATGCGCTCCTAATATGGTGTTATAGGAATGCCGCTCTTGTATTCAAAAATATGGCGGCCACTTTGTAGCCTGTTCGTTTGACATGGTTGCTTCTTCTTCTTCAAGTTTACGTTGGCGACTGGTGCTTTGCTCGTGCAAGGGTTGAGCGCGATCGCTATAGCAAGACTTCTGAAAGTGGGGTTGACATTTGTGAAGAAAATTCGGAAAAATACAGAAATACCTCCACGGTTGATTTCACAGCCCGGACGGGAAAAGCAAGCCAAATGGACGGTAGGTGAAAAAAGAATCGCATAAATCGGCATAAATAAACGACCATGCAGTAGATGACATTGATCACCTTTTATCATTTACAGCACATGATGTATTGTTTATAAGGAGAGTAATTGAGCAATATCCAGGAGTGTACGAAGATGAAAATATACAGGGATGGCTCAGTTCAGTACGCAAGAGGAAAGACAGTCAGAGCGGTGGCTTTTTATCAATCGATGCTCAACCCCTGCACGAGCAAATACACCACTCGCGAACGTAAACGGGAAGATTAAGAAGCAACCATGTCGAACGAACAGGCTACAAATTGGCGGCCATATTTTTGAAAACAAGAGCGGCATTCCTATAACACCATATAAAGAGGGCAGGATTGACGGAAGTAAATCGCCAAATGTTCGCGGGATTTTTTATTCGAGGGTCGCGTATCAATGAAATCGGTGGTAAAAGGTTTTAGTTTATGGCGTCATGGCTTGTTGTGTAACGGGATGTAAATTGTTATTGTCTTATCCAGTGCGAATTCGGTCATGCAATTTATTCAACCGAACGTTGTATTTATGCGTACCCCTCGATGCCATTTCTTCATGTGGTCTACGGCCATGGAAAACTAGGATACCCAGTAAAACATGGTTTTAATTATTCGATATTCATACAAATATATAAACAATAGCCTCCATTTGGCGCGAAAATATGCTCAGATATTTGTCCGCGGACATTATCTGTTCCGAGAAGCGAACAGTTTTCCGAGAGCGAAGCTCGAGGAAAACTGTGAGCTTCGAGGAGCAGATAATGTCCAAGGACAAATATCTGAGCATATTTTTAAAGTCAAATGGAGGCTATTGTGTTTATTATCCTTCAAATATGCGGGAATCTCGCGGGAATCGGCAGGATCTGCCATTCTGTCATATGTCAATCACGTCAAAGTTTGTCAGTTGGCTTCCAAAATCTCCACGTCAGTTCGCTTCCGGTCGAAAGCGTTTGTTTGGGGAAAAGGTAAAACATTTGAAAGGAAAGTAAACTTGTTTAATTCCGTGAAAGACAAAAGCAAGATACAAGTGGCGGATAAGGTTACAGGGAATCTAACTACCTCTCGAGGACAAGCTAAAGATCACTGAAAGCGAAAAACTGTAAAGTATCGCATTCCGAAAAAAGTGTAAACTGCCGTCGACGAAACAGCCGGCGCTTTGTCGTTCTCTTGGTTTATCTCGTGTTCAATTGGAGCAGCACTTTATATCGAAAATACAATTGTGGAATTTGCTAGCCGAAAACGACCTGTGAAGAAATCGAAGCTGAACCTGCAGTCGGATACGACGCCACCGGTTGTTTTTGCTGGATTCCATCAAAGCGCTTTCTTTGCTAACTTGACATTGAATGGAGCCAGCAACGAAGTCATTCACAATCACTGAGGATTAAACTTGTTGCTCGAGAGTAGGACGAGCTGCTTCTCTTCGTAGAGAATTTCGACATCTCGGGGTATCATGGCTGGTTTTTGTTTCGTGGACGAGATTTTATGTTCGTTAGCGATCTCGACCAGGTGAGCATTGATAGCATCATTTACCGGCTTGAACTCTGTCAGTAATGGCACTGAAATTTATGTTTTCGTTATTTAAATTCTTTATATCCAGGCCAGCACGAATTGCTCTCATTGAATTACAACTGTAATATTTGCCGTCGTGTGAGCGAGCTTCGAGCTTATTAAATAAACTCCTTTAATAGCTTGTTGATGGCTTTTTCATTTCGCCAGACTGAAAGAAAACCATAAATACTCTTAAATGAGATGGGCTAAAACTTTTCGCCTTTCATATTTTTCAGTTTTACCACATTTTTAATTCAAGGACTGTTAAACAGAGTTCAAACCAAGAGAAAATGTCGCAAATACGAGCTTGAGTATTTCAACATTTCGTTTACGAACAGCTTACCGTCAAAAACGTTTAGAGCGTATGTTGTTTTCTGGTACTGGTTTATCGACCAGCAGGTTTATCTCTTCTTCTGTCACAAAAGCAAACCGTTCCCCCATCTTGACATTCATTTTAATTGCAAACTTGACGCTCCTTGAAGGTTTTGAAATTGGGGAATATCACTTGGGGAATATCCTCGGATATTCCCCAGTTTTAGCTGGGGTATATTCGGTCACGTGAGGCGTTTAGACCAATCGCACGCGACCGAAAATATTTGATGGATTATAATGAATAATATAAAATATTCCATAAATATTTGCATCGTGTCATGTATCGAGGGTTGAGAACACAAATACCATAATAATGCAAGTTTTACTGTTAATCTTTCTCGCACGTTGATGGCAAATTTAGCCCGTAAAACAACATCAAAGCCGTGGTTGACTAGGATCCATTAAGGCGGCTTACTACAGGTGTTGCACTATGTGAGTGTAATATGCGCGCTCTCCCAACACGAAAGCATCACACGCGTGCGAACCGATGCGAGCTTGCGACCACGCAAGCAAAAATAACAAAATGGCGGCCCTCGGAAAAAAAAAATTTTACCATATACCGAGTAGGTTCCAGAAGTGTACTAAGTAGCTAAATTATGTTTGGGCTTGAAAACTGATAAAACGTGTTTTCTAATGGTTGCTGGTCCTTAACGGCCTTGAAGCCTTTGCAGAGCTGCGGAAAATCCCTGAACACGAAGGTA
The DNA here is from genome assembly GCF_977016875.1 of Pavona decussata. NCBI lineage: Eukaryota > Metazoa > Cnidaria > Anthozoa > Scleractinia > Agariciidae > Pavona > Pavona decussata. Next base: position 6,143,290 of record NW_028145502.1, on the reverse strand, counting down.
GCATGCGCTCACCAGTTGGAGCGCGCGCGCACGCTGCAACCCGGGTTTTCCCTGAAACAAGCATGCGCAATGGCTTTCCTACCGTAGATTGCGAAAACCATTTTTTCTCGCTAAATTTCTACAAATCTAGCCGTACAACCTACATTCAAATATTTGCTATATTTTAGAAAGTTTCAAATAAGGCAAAATTTCAAAATCTTGTCATTTGCCAAATTTCTACCTGACAGAGGTTCGTGCTCTTACCTGCAAATACGTATTTTTGCCCACTTTCCAAATCCTGAGATTTTAAAGTAGGGTGGTACGGCCAGATTTAGAACCAGACAACTCTAATGACAAACTTTATTTCTGACTCAAAAGTATCTCAATTGTATTTATTGTGCTAAAAAAATTGCAAAACATCTCCTCCTGGCGTTCTTCTTAAGTTTGATTCAAGGCCTTCTTTCACACCAGAAAACTGAAGTAAGCCACCTCAAGTCTGTTCAGTCCAGTCCTTCGCATTTCGCGTGCCTGACTATAGATACGGCAAATACTATTTCTCTTTCTTATCCTTACGGATGGATACTATCTCTTCTTTGAAACAAACGATATGTGTGCAAAGACGGCATTCTGTTAAGCCATTTCTCATTAGCTGATCGGAAAGCGCCGGGTATCATCCCAACATTTCTAAATAACTTTCAAGCAATTCCAATCTCTTCTAACGATCACAAGACCTCTAGACAAAACTGAAGAGCTACAAGCCATCAAGGTATCAACTACACTGTAACTGGGTAGTTGTTCCCAATAAAAATCTACAATGGCCATACTAGTACTCAAACAAAGGTTAGGCATCTCAAACAGGTAACATATGATGAACGTTTCATAGCTATCAGCTAAAAAAATAAACTTTTCCACTTCTCAGCGGACAGTTTAAATTTTGGCCAATCCTCAGTTACTGTGTTTTCAAAAGGTAACACAAATTTCCCTGGGACTGATGTCTCTAAGGAATAGGCCTTTTGCAACAGTTGATCACGTGACCAAAAATTGGCAAACTTGCCAATAGCTGCAGCTATATGAATTACAAAAATGCAAAAAGATTTTGTGCCAGTTTAAAAATTGGAAAATTTACAAGGATTTGTATGGAAAAGCACTAAAGCGTGACTGGATGGCAAGCTGGCTTTTTCTCACACAAATCCTTCTAATTTTGAACGTCCATAAAAATTTCTCTTTCGAAGATATAAGCCTGGCAATTCGCATGCCAGGTTGTTTTCTTTTTTACGCTCTTTTCAGTTTTGATAAAATTATTTGCTAAAAATAGGTAAATCATTGTGTTTAAGAGAAGTAGGTAACGTGATCAACTGTAAGTTGCAAAAGGACTATTGGGGAATTTCCATATTTCAGTAATGTGTAAATAACGGATTCGAGGAAAAAACAGAGAAGCAGACCAACGAGTATTGCATTGCCCTTTTTCATTAATGGCGGCCGATTTATTATTCTTTTCAAATATGTTAATAGGCCTTACCAACTTCGTTTTAAAGTAAAAATTCTACTGAATTTTGCCTTTGCTAGCGAGCCTATTAAGGCTAATTTCCATGAAAATGAATTAATAATTTATCGGCTGCCATTTATGGAAAAGGTCTATAAGTAAAAGAAATCAATACCCAATGAGGCAGGTTCAATGGTTTCAAATTTCTAATTTCTCAATCCTAGAAAAAGATTCTTTAACTCTCCCATTACAATTTAAGTAATTTAGTTTATTTTGTCTTTTCAGTCCAGTACATTATATACCTTTATCGTTACGTCAAAGAATGGCGCAAAAATCCAAAATGGTCCCTATCTTGTTGCCTCGCCCTGTTGTTACCTTTGAATGAACTTCAGGGCGAAATTCGAGGATTGGCTGGGACTAACGTTCTTAAGCAACAACTTCAGACAGGTAGAATTGACATGCCGTCCATGACAACCGCCATAAAAGACAGCGGCGTGGTCAACTTCACCCTCGAAGAAGAGGAAGAATCAACTGAGAATCCTTCAAGGAAAGAAGACGAAGAACGGCCCGGCAACGTCGAATCCCACACTGATGTGACCGTCGTCACTATCCACACCGCTAAACCAACAAAATCATATGATACTAAACTTTGAGCAAATGATACGCAATCAACGTTGTAACTGTTTTTTTTTTTGTGGTGGTGATTGTGCTTGTTTTTTGTTTGTTCGTTATTTTTATTTTGTTTTCTTTTACTTTTTATGTTCTTTTCTATTCACTTGCGCAAAAAGAAACGCAGCCTTCAGTTTTTAAATATAATTTATAAGATAGAAGTGTAAAACGTGATCTAGGCGTCATTCCACTCTGAAATAATTGTATGATTTAAGTACGTAGAAAGAGCGGGGGCTAGATTACATTGCCAACGCTGTTACAAAAAATCAATCCGAGAGACATAGATACCTATTAACTGCTGCTGTTCTGAATTACGAATTAGTGAGTGAAGTCCAAGTGAAATAATTTTAATAATCAATTAAGTGAATCATAATTATTAGTATTGTACCAGTAAACTAGTACAATTATGATTACTGATCCATTAGTTCATGAGTAGACAAAAATTAAGCTATGATCCAACAGGATGAATGACTTTAATAGTAGCGAATCCCAATAAATAACAAAGGGAAAAGCAAACATTAGGGAATAATAAATATACCTTCTCTGTGGCATGCTAATTAGTGAGTTAAGGGATGCTACCTTCCATAAGAGTAAATCGCCTGAAAAATGGCTCATAACAAGAAAGATTTAGTAGATAACATAAAAGAAAAGAGGGAGTAGATAACATAAAAAGAAAAGGTTTAGTAGCTACGAGATATAGTAGATAATATAAAAAAATTTAGTAGATAACATAAAATAAAAAGATTTGGTAGATTATATAAAAGAAAGGATTTATTAGATAACATAAAAACGAAATATTTAGTAGATAACATTAAAAGAAAATATTTGGTAGATAACATAAAAAGGAAAGATTTAGTAGATAACATTAAAAGAAAAGATTTAGTAGCTAGGAAAGATTTAGCAGATAATATAAAAAGAAAAGATTTGGTAGATAACATAAAAAGGAAAGACTGAGTAGATAACATAAAAAGAAAAGATTTGGTAGATAACATAAAAAGGAAAGATTTGGTAGATAACATAAAAAAGAAAAGATTTAGTAGATAACATTAAAAGAAAAGATTTAGTAGATAACATTAAAAGAAAAGATTTAGTAGATAACATAAAAACAAAATATTTAGTAGATCAATTAAAAGAAAAGATTTGGTAGATAACATAAAAAGGAAAGATTTAGTAGATAACATTAAAAGAAAAGATTTAGTAGCTATGAAAGATTTAGCAGATAATATAAAAAGAAAAGATTTGGTAGATAACATAGAAAGGAAAGATTTGGTAGATAACATTAAAAGAAAAGATTTAGTAGATAACATTAAAAGAAAAGATGTGGCAGATAACATAAAAGGAAAAGATTTAGTAGATAACATTAAAAGAAAAGATGTGGCAGATAACATAAAAAGAAAAGATTTGGTAGATAATATAAAAAGGAAAGATTTAGTAGATAACATTAAGAAAAAAGATTAAATAGATAACATTAAAAGAAAAGATTTAGTAGCTAGGAAAGATTTAGTAGATAACATAAAAAGAAAGGGTTTAATAGATAACATTAAAAGAAAAGATTTGGTAGATAACATTAAAAGAAAAGATTTAGTAGCTAGGAAAGATTTAGTAGATAACATGAGAAGAAAAGATTTAATAGATAACATTAAAAGAAAAAAATTAGCAAAAAACATTAAAAGAAAAGATTTGGTAGCTATGAAAAGATTTAGTAGATAACATAAAAAGAAAAGATTTATTAGATAACATTAAATAAAAGATTTGGTAGATAACATTAAAAGAAAAGATTTAGTAGATAACATTAAAGGAACGATTTAGTAGATAGCACTAAAAGAAAAGATTTGGCAGATAACATAAAAGAAAAGAATTTAGCAGATGAAAAAAGAAAAGTTTAGTAGCTAAGAAAGATTTAGTAGATAACATAACAAGAACAGATTTAGTAGATAGCATGAAAAGAAAAGCTTTAGTAGGTAAAATAAAAAAGGAAAAGATTCAGTAGATAAATTCAGTAAAAAAAACACTTAAGTTCGTTGATTCACGTAATTTATCAACTAAAGTGAATATTGATTCGTTAGACACAGGTCAGACTGCACCCTTAATGTTGCCAGGGAAACGATACGGTGTAGAAGAGAAAATAAGGACCTCAGCAGAGACGACGACGACACCAACGAAAGCAAAACTTAAAAATTACATTAGTGTTTTCTGAAAAAAAATTCGTAATGTTGTGTAATGTGGCCGGACTATAGGAGCTAACTTCGTGTGGGCGGTTTTAAAGTTCAGAAAAAGAAAAGAAAATTAATTATCAAGACATGCGTTCACGTTCTCCATAAAACTTTACATTTGGTCTTTTTACGGTGCTGTTTTGCAGAGGAAGGCAAAGAAATGTACGAAAGTGTATAATGCACGTACATAGTTTTATTCTAATTAAAACTATTGTATTTCTGACGTTCTCGTTGACGTCGTCGTCGTGGCTACTTAAGCTCCCCATTAATAGATAACTTAGGTGGCCATTTGCTCATTGTAGGTGTTTGTTTACCCGAAAGCAACAATATAAAATAAGGACAGTCTTGATCTATTTCTTGATACGTATTAAGTCATTTGTAGACTGATAGAAACAAGACGGTACAAAACATATTGCCATGAGTGATTAGTAGTTAAACATCCAATGAAGCTGCTTTTTTTAGTAGCGAGCCACTGTGACTACCTACAGAAACGGACGCTAAATGAGGTTCATGGCTAAGGGGTTTTTCTTAGGAAACGTACAAGGGGCACAAATGCGCCAATACGTATGTTTCCTACAGAAACGGATGGAGAACTTACCATGAGCACAATTGCATCTTCAACTGATAGTGTTAATGGACTCATTTTGTGTCCAGTCGTTGGAATTGGATATACTTATTGTACAGTAAAATGTTTCAATCCATCAAAAGAGGTTGAACGGATTGTCCGTATTATGAATTTGTCCGTCATATAAAGGGAGAGTTTACATGTTCATTTGGTCTTACTGGGACCAAGTTAACTGTCCGTAATATGCCGCCTGGCATACAGAGGTGTCCGTATTATGTGAGGTTTTCAAGGCAGAGGCTCTACTGTAGCAATTAATAAGCATATAACAGTTCGTGAAGACCGTGTTAATAACTCGATTACTCATTAAACAGCTCAGGTTCTTATGAAATTCCAGCTAACATGTCATTTGCAAACGTGGCGGAACAATTGGGTTTTTGTAATTCAGTCATTCTGATCAGCTATCCGTTTATTGTCTGGATTACTTTTGAAATACCTCCTAGAAACCCTATTTTGGCGTTTGTTCCGTTGTCAAGCATGTTTGCTGGAGCGTGTACAAAAGGCTCAATTAAGGGTTTTAAGATAACATTTGGTAATATAATTGTAGAAACTTAAAAAAAGATAACGTTTGTCCAGTTGCCAAGCATGCTTGCCGGAGCGTGTACAAAAGGCTCCATTAATGCTTTTGAGATAACATTTGGTAATATAACTGTAGAAAATAAAGAAGGAAACGTTTGCCCAGTTACCATGCATACTTGCTGGAGCGTATACAAAAAGCTTCATTAATACTTTTTAGTTAACATTTGGTAATATAACTGTAGAAATTAAAGAAGGAAACGTTTGCCCAGTTACCATGCATGCTTGCTGGAGCGTATACAAAAGGCTCCATTAATACTTTTTAGGTAACGTTTGCTAATATAACTGTAGAAATTAAAGAAGAAAACGTTTGCCCTTTACCATATGCATGCTTGCTGGAGCGTATACAAAAGGCTCCATTAATACTTTTTAGGTAACATTTGGTAATGCAACTGTAGGAACTTAAAGAAGATAATTTGTAAAATAAGAGAAGCCTTAAATAAAGCCTGTGAACCTGAAGCTGCAATTTTCACATGAAAAGTCTTTGTGTGCAGAGACTGGTTTAGACGTATCCATGTCATTTCTTTCAACGCCTCAAAGATGTTCGCAAAATCAGGCGCCTAGCCTTCTTCCTGTCTCACCAATGTATAAATGTTTGCATAAAATAAGTACATTTTTATGCAATGAATGATAATACATGTATCAACAATAGGAATGCTGATTTGTTGTAACAGAGGGCATTTTTCTTAATTTTCCTTTCACCGAGGGCAAAATTACTTTCTCCTGATTGGTCGAACGGCGAAAATAATCGCTCCTCATTAGCTGAGCACACCAGGTCTACATTTTTGTTGGTTTCCTCATTTTGTGTCCAAAAACAACGAGTTCTTTGAGGTTCATGGGAGTTCAACTCTTTAATTAAGCCGGATTGTTTGAACCAAAAATACATGGAAATCAAGTGCTGTACCTAGAAAGGAAATTCGTAAAGGTTAAGCTTTCGTGTCTCTTACAAAAAACATCAAAATATTTTTTGCGTCAAGGCTAAAAACTTGGATCGGATTGATATTTGCTTGGCTGAGAAACTGAAATCAGTCGTCATGGCGACCAAGTGCTTTCACCTCGTTATTTCTTCTTACAACGAACGATAACCGAGCATAACAGTGTCCTTTAGATGGGAGGAAGGAGCAGGTCAAATTCAGTAGAAGGGGTTCCTTCTTTGGATCCACCGTTTGCAATTTTTGTCAATCTATGTTCGTGTTATTTTCAAGGGGCAGGAAGCTTCACAACGCATGTAAACAATTAATTGATGCCTCGCCTTACTTTTTATCGTTGTTAGTTTGCTCCTGAATTACACTTGTATTCTCTTTTAATTACATCTGTGTAATGGTAACTCTTCTCGTCAGTTTTGTTTGTTTTGTACACTACGAAAAAAAAAATAATTTGTTTGTTTTGGCTTGCTTACAGTGAGTTTTTTACTGACTGTTTTACGAATTCCTTGATGGTTTTAAGAACATTTTGCCCTCCAAGCGTAATCGCAATGATTCCTCGTAGATTAAGGATTAATTTTTACTTGTAATTTTAAAGTCTTCGCAAATTGGCCCGGTCTCGCAATTTGGGAAACTTTTAAAATGCGCTTTGAAAATTAATCCATAATTCTACTCGGCCTCGTGAGAATAATACTACATGTTATACAGGAGAGTACGGAAAACCATTTCAGTAGAACTGACATTCTAAGCTACATGATTATGTGAGGGGATGGGTGGGTGGGGGGGGGGGGGGGTCCAAAAAATATATCAAAATATCATGTATACTGTAGGTAAATATCGGGATGGGCTATTTGCGAGTTAAGGGCCGTTTCAACATTTGCCCAACCATCGTTCAACAAAAAATGTTGAACGGATGTTGGGTAAATGTTCGATTCTGAAGATTAAATAACTCTTAATTTAACTTTCGTTCAAACAAATGAATAAACTGACCACTCCACGCACTTTGCTGGAAATGGGCATATTCTGCTTCCGATTCCACGATCGCTTCTTTTCTTCGAGAGCTGGTGATTTTGAAAATGGATACGGGGCTTAGGTTCGAGGTCAAATTAACTCTACCCGATGTGGTACAGTCATTTCACGTACAGCACTTACCCCATCCCCACAGCGACATCTCGGCCAGCTCCATTATTATGAGCAACCAATGGGGAGGCGACGCGACGGGATATCAACAGACAGCAAAATTTCAATATTCTGTGAGGTTTTTCTCGAGCTATAAAACATGTCATCAAAGGTGAAAGGACCACTTGAAAATGACCGTGATATCTCCGTTTTATGAAGGAAATTACGTTAATTTAAAGAATACCCATAACAGTAAAATAGACCCAATCGCACAATAATAAAACAGAGGTGAGTCAGGTTTATTCATTTTATTGAATGAAAGTAAAATTTAGCGTTATTTGAACTTCAGAATCGACAGTATTTTAGCGGAGCTCGCGCGCGCGCCGCAGGCGCGCGCGGCGGAGCCCCATAGCTAAGAGATTTTTGTAAACCCATCAGTGCGAGAAATTTTGGTTTGGTTATGACGTCACTTCTGTCCGACCGACCGACCGCCCGCCCGTACGTACGCTACTCCATGTACGCCAACATGAAATTAGACACTCAAACCTTTTGCTGCAAATCAGGTTTTTTTCGGCGGGAAAATGCATGGCCAACTGCGCTGCCGGCCGTGTTGTTTGGCAGGAAATTGCATCGCGAACTGCGTTTGAGAAAAAAATAATAATAATTTTGAAGACGACGTGTACGACAAAACACAAACTCAATTTATGAATAAGTCTACAAACATGTAAAGCAAAGAAAGGGAGGTAGAAAGAGATCGAGAAAACAGGCGACGAAAAAGCGAAGTTCGACGTCAAAGAGAGCAATTGAGAGCGGTAGCAAACAGGCGAAACATGAGTGACGAACAAAGAGAGAAAGAACAGGAAAAGGTGCCGAAAAAACCCCGTGTTGCGGCACAGGGTTTGAGTGTCTCATTTCACATTGGCTTACATAGACAAGCGTATGTGCTGTAACCCGGATTGTTTTTCGGCGGGAACTGAGAAATGCATGGCCAACTGCGCTGCCGGCCGCGTTTGTTTGGCGGGAAGTTGCATCGCCAACTGCGTTTGAGAAAAAAAAAACAAAAAAAAATTTTTGAAGACGACAAGATACAAAGTCAATTTTTATATGTGACCAACAGCAGGAGACAGAGCAAGGCAACTAGCGGCGGGAGAAACAAATCGACTGGCACATCATCAGAATCTGGAAGTGAAATCATTTTACTCCGATCCGGCGCGAAACATTGGATTTTTCCTCTGGAAGTGAAACGTTTCGCTCACTTAACGTTGTAAAACGAACGGAAAATCAGCAATGGAATAAAGGGACTGGTTATTCTCAGAAGAGGCGAGTAAATTCATGCAATTTTGTTGACAAAACTTTGCTAGTTTGCTGGTTTGCAAAATATTGTTTTCTTGCAGTTTTGACACGCCGTTTAATTTAAGTTTAAGCTAATACTGCTAACTTCGGAATAGTATTTTGAGCTCATTTTTTCGGTCCATGTTGATTATTTCCCTAGGAGTTTTATTTTCTGATCTCGTCCAATTTTGCCGTCAAACAGCGGGAGAAAGAGCAAGGCGGATCGCGGCCGGAGAAACAAATCGATTCGTTTCAGCAGCTTTTAGAGGCGGCACTTCATAAACAGCGGCCGAATTTGAAGAGAAATTATTTTACTCTAATCCGGCGCGATGAAATGAGCTCATTTTTCGGTCCATGTTCGTTATTTCCCTTGGAGTTTTATTTTCTAATCTCATCCCATTTTGCTTCATTTTAAAAAAAATTTGATTCTGAGCTAAAATAGTCAGCCAAACAAACGTCTCCCAACATTGTATCGTTGGCATAAACTACTGACAAGTTTTTCTCGCATATATTTCTAATTTTAGCATTTATTTCTGACAATCTTGACAGAGAACAAACAAAAATACTTTAAACAGTAGGATATAACCGTAAAGATTAAGATATGTGAGTAATTTTTACTGAAAGTCTTTTCAAAGAACGTTAAAAGCGAATGTAAAATTAAAGTGTGATTTCATTTTCATCAAAACAAAGTTTACGCAAAACATTCATTCGCTTGTTTTTTGTGAATTTTTAAAGATCGTTGTTTAGTTTATTTCTGTAGTTATTGCTGTGAATTATCACAATGCTTTTTTCATTTATTACTCAAAGATGTATTTGAACTGACAGTGTGTTTTTTGGTTAGTGTATCCATTTTCTCTGAGGTTTATAGCGTACGGCCTTCTTGATAAGCGAAATTTACTAGACAGTGCCGGTAGCGCGCGTTGGCTGTTCACAAACCGTTTTGCCTCGATCATCTTAAAAACTAAAAACAATGATAAAAACAGAAAATATCATTTTGAGTCCATTTAAATTCCGCTTTTATAACACAGAGGGCAAACTTTTTCTAAAACTATCAAGGAACTTCGTAAAACAGTCAGTAAAACACTCATCGAAGGCGCAAGCAAACCAACAAATTATTTAATTTTTTCGTAGCGTACAAAACAAACAAAACCGACGAGAACAGTTCCCATTATACACATGTATTAAGAGAGAATACAAGTTTAATTCAGGAGCAAACTAACAACGATAAATCAAATGATAAATAATAATGATAAATCAATTAATTGTTCACCTGTGCTGTGAAGCTTCCTACCGCTTGGACATCACACGAACATAGATCGATAAAAATAGCAAACGATGGATCCAAAGAAGGAACTTGCGGAGTAATTTCTTCCTGCTCCTTCCTCCCATCAAAAGGACACTTTCATGTTCGGTTATCGTTCGTTGAAAGCACTTGGACGCCATGGCTGATTTCAGTTTCTCAACCAAACAAAATAAAACCAATCCGATCCAAGTCTTTAACTTTTGACACAAATAATCTTTTGCTGTTTCTTGCGAGGGACACCAAAATCAACCTTTAAGAATTTCCTTCCCAGCTGCAGCACTTGATTTCCATGTATTTTTGGTACAAAGAACCCGGCTTAAAGAGTCGAACTTCGAAAGAACCTCAAAGAACTTGTTTATTTGGACACAAAATGCAAATGTAAAACTGTCGTGCTCAGCCAATCAGGAGCGAGTATTTTCGCCGCTCGACCAATCAGGAGTAAGTAATTTGGCCCTCGGTGAAAGGAAAATTACGAAAAACTGCCCTCTGTTACAACAAATCAGCATTCAGTAATTTTGCCCTTTGTTTTACATTGTTATTGTTGATGAGCAGTTAGCTGCATATGCATTAAAAATGTACTACATAAAAGCAGAATTGATGAGGAACTCATAAGGTTATTACGTTCATACAATAAGCAGACTTCTATTGTGGAGCTCCGCTTTTAGGCTTGGCTAAATATATATATTATTTCCCATACAAAGTCTTATAACGCGTTTAAATTCTCAAAGGCTGCCTGTAACCCGATACCACTTGCACCCAAAGGTCATCTTCTTACCAGTAATTAATTATTACACGCTCTCCAGACGCGAGCTTGGGCCGCCTATGCTGTCACGTACTCGATGGTCGTCTTCCTATCATCACTTCATTCTAGCCTTTCACGCAGTCGTTTTTAGGGGACTCGTATTACCTCCTCCCCACAAGGAGGTAATACGAATCCCCTAAAACACGACTGCGTGGGAGGCTACGCTTCATCCTTGTGATGAATTCCCTTACAAGAGCATAGTTCAATTAAGAGCAGTTTCGTGTCCCATAAAATATTTCACTCAGTCAATGTTGCTCCTACTGAAATCTAAATAAACGTCAAGAAAAGCAGAACACAGGAAAATCACTCCTTGTTGCTTCGCAGTGATCTTTAAAGGGGAAGTACCACGAAAATTCTACGTCATTTCAAAACCAGAAAATGCTTGTCTAACAACAAAAACAAAAAAATTATCTAGTTTTGTCATAAATTATCACCCCAGTGCAAAAAAAATGTCGATTAGTGTCTCTGGCCAGAGCCATAGTAGGTCGGAATGAATTGAAACTTGAAAAATGTTAGGGTAATGTTTTTCAAGTTTTCGCATTTTTGTACTTCCAAAATGCGCTAGAACAGAGTACGAGTTGTTCCTGTCAAGTATTGAGTTGATTTCTCTCCTCTCGTTGTTCTAGAATTATTTTGTAGCAAAGTGAAGGTCTTATTTCACAATTATTAACAAAAGAGGTCAAAACTCCCCATGATTTCAAGGGCATAATTAAGCTCTGTGTGTTTATAACTGCATGGGAGCCGGGCGGTGCGAACGAAACTGCCCCGAAACAAATTGTTAAAAAATTAGTTTATCCACGAATATTTTTCCTATTAAAACGGTTGAAATATATTTGTAGAGCTTGAAACACCGAAATGAGACAAGAAAGTCCACAAGGATTCCGATACTTCACTGGTTTATTTGCTTGTCTCGATTTTCACAACGTTCACTAAATTGGTTCCATTGCGATTGAAAACGGTGCTCTGCGCGGCGAAGGCGCGCGCGCGGAGCGCTATAGCCAAGAGAAATTAATAAGCCCATCAATACGAGAAATGACGTCACTTCCGTCCGTCCGTCCGTACGCAGCACTACAGGAAAACTCAAGTGTGTGAAGCTGTGTTGTTTTAGGAAAATTTTGCACTCTATAATAAACGCGTCATCGCGATGAGTCCTCGTACAATTAAGGATTAATTTGCGAAAACTTTTAAAATACGCGTGAAAATTAATCCTTAATTCTACTCGGCTTCATGCAATTACATATACATATTAGCTTTCTCACACACTGACTTGTCAAAACTATTTTGATACAAAACTATATTAATCTCGTTTACTTAACTAAGAGAACTGGTCATAACAAGTTTGCTCGAAGATCCACCTTGTCTGGAGTAGGGGCTATAGAACACCATACCTATTCTGTGAACATAACCAACACAATTTTATTGGCTTTAAGATTTGAGTTGACACAGAAATATTTAGCTACCAAGAGTCACCATTGCTAGATAAACAAGAAAAATGAGGTTCTAATCTCATCGTTATTTTTACTGCTAAGTAGAGGAGTGGCTATGCAATAAAGAGACCATCGTTTGAGGTTGAGGAAGGGGAGTGCAGGCAGAGGCCACCATCTATTATGGGGTTTGGTCTTTCCTAATGCTGTTCTTATCTTATCCGCAATTTTAAACGTGAGTCATCCAAACTAATCATATAATCTCAACAATGCACAGCCTCCAACAACTTAAAATTCAACGCCAATTCTGCTAACTCGAATTATTTTTGTTTCCCTCCTGAGTTGAAGTCATCGGGATTCTACTGTGACTCCAAAGCTTGCTATGAGGAATTTTCATTAATCATGGTGTGTTTAAGCTCAATGTGAACGCCGCCAAAATTGTTGTCTCCAACAAAATCGTTGTTGACTGTGAGTATTCTTTTTTTTTTTTTTTCCAGGGATGGTTAAGTGGAGCGCGCACAAAAAAAAAAAAAAAAGAAAAAAAAAAGCGTCGCCTCGTGGGAAGCAATTTTCACGCTGGCTCGCTTTACTACCCCCAAGAAAAAGCAAGGGTCTACTCGCAAATTAAATCATCGAGCTAAATTGCCTGATCACAGAGCATTCAACCAACATACGCTGGTCCAGCATAATGGAGAGCAGAGTGCCAAACATTCTTACATCGAAAATATACAGTAATGTTGGAACATTTAGCTGGGGCTTCAAACACACTAACGACAATGCTGTCAGGGAATTATTTATTTATTTCCGCAAGTCTTCTGTCGGTACATGTTATATCGAGGAAAATCGAAATAATCTACTTTGCAGTTCAATGTTGACTTGTAGGTAATTTTGGCCCGTGTTTCTGAGCCGGCGTAAATGAGTCTTACTCAGAATAAACCCAACCAGCAATAAGTCTCCTGCTACTGATTTTCAGGTACCATTAATTTTGTTGACCAGGAAAAAAAAAAAAAGAAGAAAAGAAAAGTCCGGCTAAAGACGAGACACTATAATTTATAAAAAAAAGACTAAATTTGAAGATAGCTACTGCCCATAAAGATCCGTAAGAAAGGCAAGTTCTGATATCGTAATGTGAAAGCAAGCTGCGTAGAATGTCGGCTACTTAGACCACATACAAACTCTCCTTTCCTAAAGTTGCTCGCAGAGATGTTAACTCGCCCAAAATGTCAAAATATGCCCGTATAAAAGAAGTACCTGTCTTTAAATAAACAGATGCAATAATGCGACACTCTCAAAAGTAAAAAGTGACTTGTATGTAAAATTGGAGCAATGGCATGGGCGACTTAACTCCACTAAGGAAGAATTGCCATGTAAGACAAGTAACCGGTTACTATGTCTTGTCAGCAATGAAATATGAATAGCCTTTCCTAAATGTAAACTACAAAACAAATCCTATTTAAATGCTAATCCTAGAGTAAAAGACATTGTTCTGGTTTGGCCGGTTTGCTCCCAGGATTTCTGGGTACTGTTCTTTCTAACAACGATGGCTGAATTCGCTGGATCTGTTGCATCATCAGTTGGAATGATTGCTCGACATTCAGGCCAGTCTAAAGAAAACACAAAACAAATGTTAGAGCAGCGGCAGTGCTGTGAACACAGCAACACCAAGGCTGCTTTCAAGTGAATAACACAGTTAAATCAGGCATGTTTCCAATTGTCAACACCTATATGAATGCTGCTTTTAAGCGTGAACACTGCCATACTCACGATCGTATAAGGCCTGTTTTTCAAGTACAAACCTATATCAAGGCTGCTTTCAAGCGTGTTACAGCTACATCTCATTGTTTTCAAGTGTGAACAGAACTATAAGAACGCTGCTTTCAGTTGTGAAGAGAACACAGCTATATCAGTGCTATTTTCAAGTGTAAACACAAATATAAGGAAACTATCAGGGGTACATGTATTTCCAGAGCAGGGTTTATTCTAAAGGATGGCATTGCCAGGTCACCGTAAATAAAAACAAACAGGCACATACAATTTGCAGAAGTGTGTCAAACGTGGCGCTCAAATTTCACCAAGGCGGGCTATGTTACCGCAAAAAAGAGTCTTACAGACTAAATGCATCATACCTTTGGGAGCAAGGGTAATATTTTGAAATCGTTTTTTCACCACACTTGAAAAACGCCACATTACAAATTTCATCTGGCATCAAAGCAACCTATAAAAGTGGGGTTGGGTATATTCGTTATAAGTTACACTGTATGTGCTGGTCACTGGGTATAGATGTTAACGATACTGTTATAAAGTTAGCCTGCGTAGCAGTCGTTTCCTTTTCCTTTAAGCCAAGCGGGGCAAGCGCGCGAGGGCATTGGGATAAATTGAGGAAAAAAGTAGGAGCGGGGGAGGGGCAGGGAATAAAAGGAAGCGTTTCCTTTCCTTCCCCCCCCCCCCCCCCGCTCCTACTTTTTTACTCCTTTTTGCCCAATGCCCTCGCGCGCTTCCCTTGGCTTGAAGGAAAAGGAAACGACTGCTACACAGGCTATTATAAAGTCTGAAAACTTGCATGGATTTAACATAGAAGAGGTCCGTTTCTCATAAGCATTTTTCAGATCCGTTTCTACCAACTAGTAATCGCTACTTGTGTTTACTGTCCCATTGTGATTAGAGTTTCAATGTTTGTTAGATGATAAAAATTGTCAGTAATGGAAAAATATTTACGACGCTATTTTTTGGGCTAAAATAGTTAAAGGAATTTTATTTGGCGCTGATAACACCTTGTTTACCTTACTTTGATGAGTTTCTACCAGACTTGACCTTTAACCAATCCTTTCCAGGAAATAACTATTGCTCCTATTGTTAATCAATCTTAGTTAATATTCTTGGGTTCTTCTACCACATTAATGGCAGTTGATGTTACCTTGAAAAATGAAGATATCCGAATAACGATATCTGTACTTTTAAGATGTTTGAAAGTAAATACTACGATTTTACAGTGATTATGAAGGTAAATATCCATTGTGGTAATTCTGCTATCGGCCACATACTGAATACAGTGTATATAATTTGAGTGATAAATTGGACACTGTGCACGTTAAAATAATACTTTTACGGAAATAATTATCAGGAAACACATCACAGGTCTCAAAGAGGTTATGTATTAACTTTAGAGACCATGTTTTACCTAACTGGGTACCAGAAAATTACATAATCAGAGGTCTGAAATAGAGTCAGGATTTGGAGAACCAGACAGTGCACTGAACCTCACAAAAATTCTAACGATCAGCCACACTGATAGCAGGCTCATCTTCACAAGGGTTTCTGTTCTGCAGCCAACTCAAAATGTACCAACAGCTAGCCACGTTATCAGCCACAGAACATGATTTTCCGTTCACAGTAACTTTCACCAAGACTTCTTTGGACTTGGCTCCATCGACCTGATATCACTATTAAAGGGTTTCTGTTGCCCAATGCTACAAGATATTCTGCGACGTCTGATATGAAGGATGCGTTGGGTGCTGTATATGAAGTTGTTTTTTTGTTTGGGGTCACATGACCAGGATTGAGAATACGTTTTGGGTCATTTTCAGACAACGAGGTTGTTCTGGAGTATTGTATTTTGTTTTAGAAAAGGATTATACAGTTACTTGGAACCAAACTTCGGTAATCATTCCACCTTCTAACAGTGTAACCTACCTTGGCTGATGTCTCAATTAATGGGATGTTCACATCAGATGAATTGCAGTATTCTAACACTTCATCTTTCATTACTTCTCTTTCCTCTTCTAAATCCTAGAATGAGAAATCGGAAGTGTGTATCAGTCATCTTGACCCCTTAATTGGTTAAAGGGAAGCAGGGACCAGGGGAATCAGAACTCATTTGGGTTCCCACATACATGTATGTTGGATCTGTCTCGAGTTTCATGGTGTCATTTTCAGCACGCATGCATGTAGCATGTTAATCAGGTGTACAGCGCTGCACATTTATCATATTATTTATTTGCATCCTATCTGTTTACACTTGGTTATTTATTTTTTTATTTATCTTTTCTTGTAATATCAGATAATTTACGGTAGGCCAGCAACTCATTCATAAAAATACAATAAAATAAATAAATAAATAAATAAATAAATAAATAAATCACTTCATTTAAGTGTCAATGTATTTAGTGCAGAGCACTAATTGGGGACACTTTCCAGATCGAATTAGAATTTAGAAGTGTTGGTTTTTGAGGAGAAGGGAAAACCGGAGTACCCAGGGAAAACCCACTTGGAGCAAAGACAAGAACCAACAACAAACTCAACCCACAAATGACGCCGACTCTGGGAATCGAACCCGGGCCACACTGGTGGGAGGCGAGTGCTCTCAGCACTGCATCATCCCTGTTCTCATGAAATTGTATAAATTATGTACATGTATAGCAGAAACAAATATAAGATTTTACCAACACAGTTGATATTAGGTACATGTAATTTGGTCACTGTAAAGAGATTTGAGTAACAGTTGACGTTTTGAGCGTAAACCCTTTGTGATTCCCTCTTACATGTACATGTACAAAGGACTTACACTGCAAACATCAGCACTTGAATCTCTTTACATATGTATGGTGTCTGAATTACTTGATTAACTCTGTTGATAAAAAAAATAAATAAATAAAAAAAAAAAAACATTTGTTTGCAATCCTTACTGTACAGCACCATAGTATCTTAAGAAACTACATGTACACTGTGCATGAAACTCACATATCAATGTATAGAAGAACTTACCAACTTATTTCCAACAATGACCATCGGGATAGCTGAAGTGAGTTAATGATCTTGGATGATCTTGCTTCTGAGATCCTGGAGCTCGTGCCAACTGGATACAGAATTGATGGCAAACAACACTAAGAATGCATCACCTGTCGCTACTGATGAATCACGGAATGAGCTGTATTCTTCCTGCCCTGCTGTATCAACTATCTCCACATCATCTAATTTTCCATTATATTCAATCTGCATTAAAAGATTGTAGAATTAAAATTAACAACTAATTTTACAAAACTGGTGATGTCATCACCTTTCTCCTTTTACAAGAGTAACATCACAGCTGTCATTTATTTTACACATTTTGGGTCAAATTCTGCAAGAGGTGTCTGAAACCTACAAATATGTACATGTATGGCACTCTCATGTATGAAAGCAATGTAACCCAACATCATTGGAAATTAGAAAAAAATATTCAATTAGTAGTCGATAAGCACATAAACTTTGCTGCAGTGCATGTCTGTGCTAAAGCTGTATTGTACAGTATGTATACCTATTATAATTCAGAGATTTGTCGATAATGTTAAATACCCTCTGCAAACATGGTTAACTTTGAAATTTGTTGCATTAACTACACACCTGAAAATGCTACAGTATGCTGGAAATGTAACCTACATGTACAGCTATCAGAGCACCTTTCATGTACAGGTGAACATGACTGTTAATCAAACGGTAAAAAAATATCAAAAATGTAATTATTTAATTTACACATCCAATCTGTGTATGTATGTGGTGTTAAATCAAGTATATTCTGTAGTTCAAGTAGAAATATCCTGGGTACCCACAAGGTGCGGTGCAGAGGAGTTTTTGTTCTGCAGCCAGCTCAAAATGTACAAACAGCTAGCGACGTTATCAGCCACAGATCATGATTTTCCAGTCACAGTAACTTTCCACAAAACCTCTTTGGACCTGGCTCCATCGATCTGATATCACTATTAAGGGGTTGATGTTGCCTAATGCTACAAAATATTTTGAGACTTCTGATGTGAAGGATGCTTTGAGTGCTGTATATGAAGTTGGTTTTTGTTTTATTTTGGGTCACATGACCTACTAGGATTGAGAATACGTTTTGGGTCACTTTCGGACCGCGGGGTTGTTCTGGAGTATTGTATTTGTTTTAGAAAAGGATTATACAGTTACTTGGAACCAACTTTCGGTAATCATTCCACCTTCTAACAGTGTAACCTACCTTCGCCGATGTCTCAATTAATGTGATGTTCACATCAGATGAATTTGCACTTATTCTAACACTTCATCTCTCATAACTTCTCTTTCCTCTTCTAAATCCTAGAATGCGAAATGAGAAATTTGGAGGTGTGTATCAGCTATCTTAACCCCTTAATTGGCTAAAGGGAAGCAGAGACCAGTGAAAACAGAACTTATTTTGGTTCCCATGTACATGTATGTTGGATCTGTCTTGAGCTTCACGGTGTCATTTCCAGTACGTCTACATGTAGCATGTTAATCAGGTGTAAAGCGCAGCACATGTACATGTTTACTACACACTAGACTGTTTTTTGTTGTTTTTTTCTTGCTTTGTGTACATGTTTGTGCGTGTGTCCTATCTGGTTACGCTGTTTTTTTTTTTTTTTCCTTTTATAATTTAATTGCATCCTATCTATTACACTGGTTTATTTATTTATTTATTTATTTATTTATTTATTTATTTATTTATTTATTTATTTTTTCTTGTAATATCAGATAATTTATGGTAGGCCAGCAACTCATTCATAAAAATATAATAAAATAAATAAATAAATAAATAAATCACTTAATTTAAGTGTCAATGTATTTAGCGCAGAGCACTACATGTAACTGGGGACACTTTCTAGATCAAATTGTAATTTAGAAGTGTTGGCTTTTGAGGAGAAGGGAAAACTGGAGTACCCAGAGGAAAACCTCTCGGAGCAAAGATCACAACTAACAAACAACTGAACCCACATACAGTGTATGACACTGAGTCTGGGAATCGAACCCGCGGATTGCTGGGAGGCGAGTGCTCTTAGCACTGCGTCATCCCTGCTCCCCTGAAATTGTACATGTACATGTATAGCTGAAACAAATGTAAGATTTACCAACACACTTGATATTAGGTACATGTAATTTTGCCACAGTGACTGTAAAGAGATTTGAGTACTGACATTTCGAGTGTAAACCCTTTGTGATTCCCTCTTACATGTGCATGTACAAAGAACTAACACTGGAAACATCAGCACTTGAATCTCTTTACATATGAATGGTGTCTGAATCACCTGATTAACTCTGTTGATAAAAAAAAAAAAAAAAAAAAAAAAAAAACAACAACAACATTTGTTTCCAATCCCTACTGTACAGCACCATAATTTACATGTACACTGTGCATGAAACTCACATATCAAATGAATGTATAGAAGGACTTACCAACTTATTTCCAACAATGACCATCGGGATAGCTGAAGTGAGTTAATGATCTTGGATGATCTTGCTTCTGAGATCCTGGAGCTCGTGCCAACTGGATACAGAATTGATGGCAAACAACACTAAGAATGCATCACCTGTCGCTACTGATGAATCACGGAATGAGCTGTATTCTTCCTGCCCTGCTGTATCAACTATCTCCACATCATATAATTTTCCATTATATTCAATCTGCATTAAAAGATTGTAGAATTAAAATTAAGAGCCATTGTCTAAGAAAACCAGGCAGAGGTGAAAGATGGGGGTCGGCCGATTTCCTTCAAACTTTCACCATTTAATGTCTGTCCGAAATGATAATGAATGATGCTATTTAGCAATTCTCCTGCTGTTGCGTTTCGTAGTTTGACCACCCCCCCTGGTTTTGACTCTCACTGACCCTGATGTCACGCAAAATATATGCAGAATTTGAAGCTCAATAAAATATATTTTGCGTCATTTCTGGGGACTCATATCGATTGCTTGTATTGTTTACCGTCTAAAAAACGTTGTTAACGGAAAATATCCCGACTTAACATAAAACTTAATTTTTTATAGAATTTTGAAACTTCCTTGCGATCGCGAAAATGTTTTGGGCCAAATGTGAGGCAATTTCGAAACGGTTTTTCTCAGAGGTGCGGCGTTTCTTTCCGAAAATTTCAAGATATATTTTAAGCCAAACATCTGTTCTCCCAAAATCAGCAAACTCTAACTTGAGCCATTAAAATGCGTTTGCATGAGCCACGCTCGAAGTCAAAGATGATTCGGTATTTTTGCTAATAAAGTTCCACAGCGGGTTTTTCTTTATTTCATCTTCTTCTTCTTTTTTTTGTTTTTGGATAAGCTCGATGCAGCTATCCTAACTCTCCGAGGTAGAACTTCCCTGGAAGATTTAGTTGAGTGACGCTTTGGGCAGGATAACATCAAATCGTTGTTAGCTCACAGTTGATTTGATAAAGCGTGACATGTCACGGTAATTGGCAATTTTGTCTAACGTCATCATAAACAGAACACATTTCTCGCTTATTTGCATTTAAACTTGGTAACAGCAAGCTTTTCCTTGATACTAGATTAAGTCTTGGAGTCAGTCTGTTGTCGATAATTGTTAACCAAAATAAAAACAGCAACAAATACTTGTGAAACTTGCCACGGCAAGAGAAGCTTGATGACCGAACCTCCGGTATGTTCGTTACATAACAGACAATTGAAAGAACAACTAATCTTTCTTCTGTAATGCGTTGGGTTCCGCCATGGATCTGAAGTGCTCTTTCTGGTCTGTTTATTCGCCTTCTGGCGCTGAAGGTGTTGGTTTGAGGATTTGTCTCTTGCTATCCTGTACACGAGATATTGGGGACTTTACGAACCAGAACGCAACGCAGTTTGGAAACACCGAAACCGAGAAGGGCCCGGGGAGAGAACGCCGTCACGAGCGCGGGAAAAACAAAGTTACGAATGCGAATGCGACGACAGCCCAGAGGCAGAGCGTTGCAAATCCTTTAAAATCAGTTGACAAACAAGTTTTCGTTTTATAGCTGGTATAAACATCATAATATGGCAACATTCAGAGAGGCAAGGGAAGCTTTATTGTTTGCCTATCAAGATGGAAGCATTGATGATACAGAGTTTGCCCTGTTGTACGATTTAAGAGCATGTCCATGAGAGGACCAGGCAGTGGTGATACTAATCTCGTACCCCGATCTCAGTCGTCGGTTCGGGAATGTCGAAATGTGAGATCTGGTAAAGTTCGATATAACGCCATTTCTGGTTGGTTACCAGAATTAAGAATGCCTCATTCTAATCTGCTCTGTGATTGGCTCTTTCCTTCTGTGTTTGGTTTTCGCTCAGTTCGGGGAAGAAACAGGAAGAAACAAAAACACGGAAAAGTTTTCGCTCCGATTAAGATTGTCATGCGACGTTTTAATACATACATGCCCTTTGTGTGGGGAGAGAACAGTGAGAAATTGTTTTTTCGGAAGACAACAGCGACTTTAGCCGAAAAGAGTTTGCAGTAACGTTCAAACGGCCTTGCCAAATTACACAAGTTTCTAACTCGATGGATATAAGCTTGCTTACTTTTGGGGATAAAATGGAGGTAGGTCATATATTTTTTTTGGTATTTCTTGACAAAAAATGATTTTTTTTAAATGATTATTTATTTAGTAAACGCAAATTAATTTCCCCAAAATACTTTACCTTGAGTTCCTGAACACGCGCGCCGCATTTGCTAGCATATTTTCAGTTTTTGTCTTCTGCTAAAAGACTATTTTCCTTCTATAAATTTAACTGGACTTTGAGTAAGAGACTTCATAATATAATATTAGTCCTTTCAGACCAGTGTGCTTATTCCTTCAAGATCCATACAACATCTCTCATAGGACTTTGGAGAAATTGATAGAGTGTCCACACAATATTATTATTCATCTGCTGGTGAGATCAATATCCCTCCCACCCCTCAGCTAAGAGAAATGAAAAATGTCCGACTTATGACCGCCAAAATAATAGTAATGAAACCCGTACTACAACAGAGAACACCTTGTCTGAACCGATTAGGGCTCTTTATGTAAGTGTAGTTAGTTTAATTTTATCCCCTCTCTCCCACCTACTGAGTTAAAAAAAATTTGGATCCAAAATATAAAACTAGCCTTCCTCTAAAATAAAAATGGGGACATTGGTTTACATGTCTGCACCACCTAATGTTTTGCAGGTCTATGCTTGTGATAGGCTTTAGAAAAGAAGTAGTTTTAAAAGGAGGACATGCCTCTTTGGATTTGACATCACTTATAGTTTTTAGAATCTTTTTGCCATTGTTCTTTTCTTCAAGATAGGGGAATTTCTCCATTATTTTATCATTAGTATGGAGTCCTTGAAGTACTAAACACACTTCATTTACTACTTCCATTGTTAATCCTTAGCACATTCTCTGATACAAATAGTTATAATTTACTGGCCTCAGTTTCTCCTTTATTTCTTGTAAACTCTGCCTTAATTTCTTCCACCTGATTTCTAGGGAGAAGCAAGTTCCTAAAGTTCCTATCAGTGATGTGAATATCTTCAAGGGCTAAAACAGCTGGACACAGCTCAACACATAATTAAGAGCAATGACAGTCATTTCGGACAACAGATATCACAACAGCTGCATTTCTCACACAAAAGCCAAAACCAAAGTGGTTATAAGCAAAAATTTTCCCCTGCACAGATTTCTGGGGTATTTACACTAATCTGTCATGATGGGTTGCATTTCTTCAATATTTGCACCAATATGATTGTTGTTAAAGTAAAGTTTTGATGTAGCAGGCTTCCCATCTCTTCCACTTTCTTGGAAAAAACTTTCCATGGTTTGCGGAAGACCAAAATAAATAAATTATTATCCTTTCAACACATCGAGAATCAAACCCCATTCCCAAAGATTGTGGCAAATAATATTCATTGTCAGTCTGTATAAGAGAATGAGACTGAGCCAAAAGTGCATTTTGAGGAATTTGGGGAGTAAGGTAGAACTGGTGATCCCCAAGCTTTCCACCCAAAAAGGCACCCCCAAATCCACACAGTACTAATGATGAGTAAATAATAGGCTGACAGGCTTAATTTTTGACATTGGTGGTGATAAGTTCATCTGCTATGGGCGAAAATATGTAATCAAACTGGTCAACATTACTTTGTGTTAAGATAGGAGGGCCTTTGTAGTACTCCATAAATCTTTCATATTCAAACTTTGTATGATTGTAGTTTGGTTGTTTTTCTGTTGCTGTTGTTGTCATGACAACAATCTTTGCTGTAGGGAATACTGAGGAAAGTGTTCCTCGTTTGCTGTACTCTGAAGTTGTGCCCCCTGAACAAAGATGCAATTAATTAAGAAAAAACTGTAGTCATTCACTGGGATGTTGTTATTCTTTCCATTAGAATAAGACAATATAATTACCAGAAAATGGATAATGAGAAGGCTGAATAAAAAGGGATTCTCAAGTAACTAAGCCCTTTTTGACGCATGGGGTGGTGGAAGGACGAAGCATAAAAGAAGCTGCGATAATCACCAACAATATGGCTCTGTATTTATTAGCTTTTAACCTTTAAGCCTCAGTGTCAACATACAGTTTCTCCTTACTGGTCTCTACATGTCCATTTTTCATAGTAGCATTATAGGGAGGTTGTTGAAATATCAAGAAATTTCACCACTGGTGATCTCATGACCTCTCCTTGATTGTGTATTGATAAATATTAGGAGAAATTTTGATACTGATCACTACTGGGATTCAAGGTTCAAGGTTCACTGTTCTGATATTTTTTGTGTACTTGTGTGAAAAGTCCTTGAACATAATTTTGTGTTGCTGGTCTTAATATTAAGAAAAGTTAGGACCTGACATGGGTGCAAATATCAATACAAGAAAATTTTTTTTGCTCAAGGAATTGGCATCAACAAGGAATTTTCATCCAAGACAGACACTGTTTTCAAAGTTTCTTTTCCCCACCACTTCTCTGCAGTGGGTTTGTGTCTGACAGTTTGATTAAATGTTGTTTCCTGGCTATGGAAGGCCATGGTTAAGGAATACTTAGGAATTCATGGTTACTGAAGATCAGCTTACTGTGAAAGCTGTTGTTTTGCTGCAGAAATGGGTGACAGTTCATTAGAACACACAGACATGCACAGGAAAACAAATAGTGGAAATATATTTTTTATTTGTTTTCTATTTATCTGGCATTTGCTACTTTTATGAGCCCAAAAGACCTTCACACCTTCCTATTATTATTGTTATTATTTTTTTTTTGTTGCTGAAATCAAGGATCCCATCAGAGGTGAGTGCCCAAGCACCAAGATAGCTACTTTGGACATAAAGAACCTTGTATTATTCTTAGTGTATCATCCTCTATGCATGTACAAATAATGCAATGCTCAGTACAACAATGATTATTTAAGCAGCTCATTGTGCCTTGCAAATCAAATGCAGATAATGACCTTTGTTCTTCATATCAAGAGTCAAATATTATTGGACTTGTGTATTATGTGGTTCTAATTTTCGAGTCTGTGGACTCCTATGTGTAAAATTATAACCTTTATTAACTTGTCATCAAAGAAGCAGTCGAGGGGGCATGTCCCCTAAACTTAACATAAATTTCAGGTGAAAACTTTTCAAGTGTTATGTGATAAAATTGAATCAAGAACCACTGAAAAGGAAAGCTCATCACTACCAAATAAAACTCTAATGGGAAACTCATAGGGACTTGCTCTGTTTGCTCACATGTTGCAAGTAACCAAACATTCTTCAGATCCCAAATCCAGATGTGGTACCTCCATTTCCCAAAAGAAATTCAAACTTCCATTTTTGAGAATAAAAAACCCCCTTTTAAACAGCAAGGGTGTACTCGGTATTTTAATGTTGGACATAATTGGGCGCCTACCATTTACACGGACAGGTCTTTCTGGTTTGCTGGTATATAACCAAGACAGTAGCATGGTGTTAGGGCTAGGATGGTTCATGGTTCATTTATTTCACACTATTTACACAACATTAACATAGAAAGGAAAGTATTACAACAAATGATTACAAGATAAAAATAAATACAGTACAAATTATAAAATGTGTGTGGTGGTCAAAGAAGCAAAGGCTTTCTAGCTGACCACCACCTACTTTTAAGTAAACAAAGAAATGACACTGAGCTTTATTGAGATATTAGAAAATGTAGGAAATGTTTGTAGAGCCTAGGATGTACAAGAGAGAATTACATTTGTGTAAATTAAGGTATGTTCGAGATATACTGAACCGAGCAAGAAATCTAAACAGGACAAGCTTAAGAAGAAGAACAAAACAATAAATAAATAAAAACAAAAAAAAAAGCAAAAAAACAACATACAAACAAACAAACAGCAACAACGACAAACAAAAAGAAAGGAAAAGGACAACACATCATCAGCAGCAACAGCAGCGACAACAAAGATCAAAATATAAGCAGACAATTATTATTATTGTTATTATTATTATTATTATTATTAACTCTATTATTATCATTAGATAGTTACATACTATTATATTTGATCATTAAACAGAACATATATTATTTGATTGACAAGAGATCAGGTGGGCCTTATAAAGTTTCTTAAACCTGTTAAAAGTTTTTGTTTTTTTCAATGCCATGGGGACAGTTTCCCATATGACAGAAGCAGAGTACTTAAAAGTAAATTTGCCTATGTTAGTTCTAACTTGTGGTCGGTGGAAATTAAGCTTGGCAGAATTTCTGGTGTTATAGGAGTGGGCAGTTGTTGTAGGTAGGAGGAGGCCCTGTTTAGCTGGTTCATATAAAATTATATTATTACAGTGACCTTGAGTTGTGTCCTTTGGCCTGTAAAAGAAACCTGCCGCATTTACACAATCCATTTGGTTTGGAAATTTAAACCATTAACTTATGGAAGAAGGAGAATTTGTGTGACCAAATCAGCTGAAAGACTACAAAGAGAAGAAATAATTTTTACGTATCACTGGTAGACCACAATTTCTGAAACTTTGCAAATGAAAATATGACATGAACCATTTGACTTTCCAATGCGAAATTTAACACCAAGATGCCAATCAGTAACTCTATTGTGCCTCATCTACAACAACGACCACAAAATTTTTCTGCTAAAGCTTCGACAACAAAAACTCTCTGCACTGTCTGTTGCTACCTTTTATACCTTAGGGTGCACAAAAATTATGTGACATTTCCCTGCCTGTAAATTACAGTATCTTCAATACAGTTACCATCTAAGGCGAAAACTGGTACAGCTAACTCCGGTTGACTAAAGTCTTTTTAATTGATCGTCGATAAGCACGTTGATCTTGAGTGGAGAAAGCACAATTACGATGGATTTGTTCTTGGAACAGTTTTCATTACAAAGATGGTCTAGATGGTCACAAAGGGTAGGAACTAATCTTAGTAAAAAAGTGATTTACCGCGCTTGCTGATTGCAATCTCTCCTGCTGCCTTTTTCGTTTTGGTTTAAGTTTCAACTTTTTGTTGTCCTCTCGACCGAAGTACGTTCCGAAGAGCACCCTCGAAAGCGAAAACCTCACCAGGAATGATCACAGTTACGAGCAGCACGCGGTGGACAAAGGATGATGGGCAGGCCCGTATTCCAGGCCTCAAATCGAACTTTACCAGATCTCCCCTCCGCCTGACCGTGGGAGATCTGGGTACGAGATTATGGTGATACATGCCATCTCACCGATTTCAATGAAACTTGGCCAGATTGAAGGGCCTACCTAATAACTTCAAAAGTCAAAGTGGTTTGATATTTGGAATTATCCGGGGGGAGTTAGATCACCCCCCCTGCTTTTTTACAAAAATTCCCATAAAAATTACTCTAAGATAGGGTAAAGTGAGGGGCTCCTTAAGCTTGTAGAATTTCACCAATTCTATTGTGACTCCACATGAGCATAAGTACATCCTTCATGAGTTATGTGCAGGAGTCTCAGATTATTTGAATAATTACCTGTCAATCAATGCAAGTTAATAATTAACTAGGTAAAATAGCATAGCAAAGTATGGTGATTTTGTGGCCAAATATCTCCAATGGCAAAATTCCCCCCAAAAAGATACAACTATCACGGTTCAGTTCTACCTTTGGCCTAACCAAATCAATAAAAAAATTTTTGGGACCTGCTATTTTTAGCGCGTATGACAAGCTCAAACCCTGCACATCTTGCACGAGATTTTGGTTTAACGCAATCTAATAGTCACAGCAAAAAAAAAAACTTGGGAGCGAATTTAAGCGTCTATCCCACTCATTTCTATTAGATGTGGATCTACTGATTCTCTCGTAGATCATATGATAATAATATTTGGAATTTTCATCAAAATTATGGAATAACTGGTTCTAGTAACAGTCGGAAATCGGCATGCTAGGTTGGTTTCATCTGATAGCGCGAGGTAACTGCTAGTTTTCGCTTCCACATTCCAAACAAAATAACCACTCATAATCTTAGCATGATTTTAAAGACTTTAATTTTAGCATTCAGGTTCAAAACCATTCGCATCTCAAAGTTACACTTTACTAAATAGCAGACACAGTTTTTGTTGACAAACGGGTAAAACGTAACAGCATTTTGTAACGTTTTAAACTAGACGCCGCCTCAAAGTCAACACATATCTTACTATCCTATCAAGAGAAAATCATTTCCCTTGGACACCGAGCGATACTGAAGATTTGAGTCTTTAAATCAGAGT
The DNA here is from genome assembly GCF_977016875.1 of Pavona decussata. NCBI lineage: Eukaryota > Metazoa > Cnidaria > Anthozoa > Scleractinia > Agariciidae > Pavona > Pavona decussata. The sequence continues at coordinate 6,115,416 of NW_028145502.1, read as the reverse complement.
AGAAGCCAAAGATACGAAAGCTTTACTTACATTTTACAAGCAAAACTTCAATCCGTTGAGCTGTTTACTTCCATAACAAGCGTGATCCGACGACTTTCTATTTCGTGTAGTCTATCGCGTATATTTAAACTTCAAATACCTCTCCATGTCACTATAGCACAGATCCCTTGTCTTTCTCACTCAGAAAACCTGCAATGCGTGTATTTTGGGCGAAATACAAACATGAACTTGGGAACACGATGGATCAATAGTGTATTGCGTGACTAGCTCCGAGCCTCATTGACGGTCAGCGGACACAGGGATCCCGGTGGAGCATGAATTATTTTTTTTTCTGCAAATGGAATAGGTGAACAGATCGTATCTATTAGCTTCTATTTAAATCAAAAGAAACTGAGGAGATATATGAGAACTATTGACTACTTCGTTTGCTCGTTATACGTGTCTGTACATAAGATATACCTTGTCAGTCATACGTGATTTTTTCATGCGCAACGTAAACACAAGCTACAGTGAAATTTCCCTGGGGAATTTCTTGGTGTTTACATTGGAATGTGCTATCTTGCAAAAATTCCCTTCAGCTTTTCATAGTTGTTTCCGAGACAGTAGAAATTGATCCATTATACAGCTCAAAGCAAGTGTGAACTAACTCAAAGATGACCGGCAGTACTTATTATATATCTTTAACTCCGTCTGATATGATAATTGACTTTTTTAGTTTATATTTTGCAGTTATAGATTCCGACTGAAATTTAGTTCTTCACAGAATTCTCTTTTCCAAATGCACAAACAGAAATCCCCGAAGTAAGAGTCCAATCAGTCAAATTTTTCTGCTTTTTCTGCTATCATTCTAAAACAACATGATTTCAAATTATCAAGTCTTCGTTCACAGAAATTATGCAGCATCTGCATTCCCATACCACTTGCGTCACTATCATTAATTACATGTTAGTGGGAACTTTGTGTAACATTAAAGACATTTCCCACGTACACCTTACGCTGTGTAGACAATGTCTCAACTTGCATGTTCATTTGCATTGCTCTGTGATTCTCATTGCAATATTTCAAACCGAAGTCAAGGTAATGAGCTTCTTCCTCTGAGCTCTTGTTCCAGAGATATCACTGCCCATCTCAGACAAATCTCGGTAGCAAAATGTTGTGTCTCGTCCGAGAAAGAACTCATTCTTGCACGTGTGGGATTGTTCGGTGAAGACGGCCGTGACTTTACAATTTGTCCAAAGCACCGCGATGAATTAGGTGTCAAGTTCTGGACGTCGATAAAATGCCAGCATCCACTCCATGGCAATCGAAAGGGAAAACGGGAGAGGGGCATTAACCTGCGAATGTCTAAAGAAATCAAGAGAAAGTGGAATTTAGTGGTCCCTGTTGGAGCAGGTAATGTGCTTTGTTTCATTATCCTTTGAATTTTTAGTCTCATTTGTTTTCAAAAGTTATAGAATTTGAGGATTACCAGCCACTGTTGAAAGAGGAAGGGGGTGGGAATCCGCCTAACAAATAATTCATATATTTTGTCATTTTCTATGCGAACACAGGTATCTGTAGAACTTGCCGTGGTAAACACCAAGCCGCCATCAAGTTACAGCTCTCTCCAAACATTCCGCTGCGCCAGGAGCAGAGAGAGGAGCAAATCTCAGCAGACCTGCCTATGGAACTGGCTGACAGCGCGGTTGCCGAGCCGCAAGCGCACGTGCGATTTCAGTTACCGCCGGAGGAAACATCAAGCGAGGTATTGTGTACTCCATCAGCTACTTTTTTATCTTGTTGTCGCAACGCTTTGGTCTTTTGCAAATGGAAACGATCTTAGAAAATTTCTTATGTTTGAAATGCGGAATGCGTGTGTTCAGTTTCAACCAAGTGATTAGAATTCGTGCAGTGGCTTGGTACTCCTTAGGGTGCTGAAATCTAAAGCGAATTGAGATGTATTGTGGTACCTTTTAGATTATTGAGCCGAGAAAGAGTGAGTTAATGTCAGTCAACTGTCACTTAGTATATTGATTTAGAGTTAAGTCTTGTTTATATGGGTAATAAATTGTTGGAACCACGCCCACAAAACAGAATTCTGGTACCTATAAAGTTTTTTTTTTTTAAATTTCGGACGATCACCCCCGTAACTTTTATATGGGAGTCCCCCACCCCTACCGGACACTTGCAGGCATTTTTTATCGTGGTATCACATTGCTTTGATTATTACTCACTGGCAAGCCTGCAGAACAGGCGTTATTTATTTATTTATTTATTTATTTATTTATTTATTTATTTATTTATTTAGCTTTTGCTTTTTTTTTTCAGGCTAGCGAAGGCAAGTACGAGACGAACGGGGGCGCGAATGACGCGCAATGGTAGGGGCGCGAAACCTCTTTTTCATTATTGTTTTTTTTCGCGCCCCTCCCTTCGCGCGTGACTCGCGCTCTGCGCTCGTCTCGCGCTTGCCTCTACTCGCCTGAAAAACGCCAAAAAACAACGCCTGTGCTACAGGCTACTCACTGGCTGTTGACAAATTGTTGCTAGCCTTGCTGGTGAACGAATAATATTGCGAGCACTACAAAACGTGAAGGGGCAGGGATTCGCCTTCTCTCCCCAGTTTCCTCGCTTTATTATTCGCTCACAGCTACTTCGTCCCGATCTCCACGACAGTCAACTCCTTTATTGCGGACATCCTCGGGACCCCGAGTTAGTGTCCTTAATAGCGAGAGTCCGTAATGGCGGAAATTTATTTTGGTCAAATGTCTGTAATTTAGTTTTGCTAGGGATTTAGGTTCTGTCTGTATATTTGTGTTAGAATTACTACCACCGCCTAGCCCTCGTAGCACAAGACATTGTTCTTGTATTAACCAGAGATTCCCCATAACGCTATTTTTTGTTTATTGTAGGAACATTATTAAATACTCAAGTTTTTTGTTATTTTCAGCCCGGTGAACACAACTCTGATGTGTTCTCCCTGTCGTCTCAAGGGTCAGCGCGGGACGCTGAGACCTCGCAAGAATGGCAGCCAACGCCCCAGGTTGAGCAGAAGCTTCAGAACCTAAACACATTCCTCACAAGAACATCAGACAGGAGCGTCAGTCCTGTGCGATCCCAGTGTAAGTCTGATGTACTTACTATCTCTGCCTCCACACAGCGATATTACAGACGGAAGGCTGAGCAGGTAGTGGCCGTCGCACTGGACGCTATAGCCCCTGGCAACTCCACATGGCTGTTTGAACAGGTGCGCGGCAAGAATGAGACGATCCAATCGGTTTCGAGTGCAAGCGAGGGCACCTTAGTGTCAAGACTGGTCAGATGTTATGAAGAGGCGGGATCCTGGTACAACAGACAACAAATATTGTCCCTTTTTGTCAGGGATTATTCAAAGACAGAATTGCTAGAGCTCATTCCTGGCCTCACAAAGTGGAGGATCGATGAGGCAAGAAGGCATGCCTTCAAGAACAAGCCTGGTCAGGCCATCGATCCACCAACTCTGCAGAGGACTCGACTGGATCCGGTTCAAGTCGACCACTTTCTTGATTTTATATCCAGCCCCTCATTTCTCCAAGATGTGGCATATGGAACAAAACATCTCAAGTTATCAACTGGTGAAAGAATTGAAATCCCAAGTGTAGTGCGCACTGTCATCTCGTCTCGCCTAGTTCAACTGTACTGACTTGAAATATTGCACCGAGTCTGGGTTTGAACCCATGAGAAGATCAACATTGTTTAGCATCATCAAGGTTAGCCTTCCAGTCACTATGTTTAGCAATAGTTATAATAGGGTTGTGTAATTGAATTGTCTAAATTTTTTTCTCATCTTGACTCCAGCACATACAATTGTTCGGCATGACAGCCTTACATTTCTTGCGCCGACACACCCAAGATAAATGATTCATAAACATAATAAGATATGCAATATAATTCTGCAAAGGAAAGTAACTGACATCCTTGATCTCAGAAACTTGATTTGACTTTCTGTTACAGATATGCGCCGCGTCACGAAAGAAATTACTGGCTGGCCTAGACAGCACGCAAACCGACGGAGTCGATGCGCTAACTTCTCTTGAAGATACCATTCACCAGCTGCACCAACATGGTAGGCTAAGTTATGTTGTAGCACATTTCATTGTTTGTGTGTTTTCCCTTTTTTTTCATTGTGGTTTGCATCATCATGGCCTATGCCATCATGACGTCATATGGCGCTTAAAAACAATCTCATGTCTTTTCTGAGCGCGCCCTATTCAGAGGCTTGTGATACAAACTGTTAACTCACTGGTATTTCTTTATTTTCTGTCTGATTTCCTCAGGTCTCGACAGCGAGTCTTCAAGTTCTATCACACGTCGACTAAAAGCAGCAAAACAATATCTCAAGTCAGATTTCAAGATCCATATTTGTCAAGAGGAGCCCTGTGCGGACCACTGTAGCGTACATGCCCTCAGCAGTGGACAGAGTGATCATTGCGGAACATGCCAGCATCAACACAATATCTGCTGTGATCGCTGTGACGACCTGAGGAATGTCATCGTTGATGTTCAGTTAGCCGTGTCCTCCTCTGATGTAGACTTTAGGTAATAATTGAAGAGTTTATCTCACTACTTCTTGTATGATCATGAGTGGTTCAGTACTCTATCAACACCACTTTCGTAAAAAAGAGAACAATATGACTTTTTTCTTTAAATAATTCCAACTCCACAGTGATCCAGACAGACGAGAAGAGCTAAATTATAATGTCGAGAGTGCTCTACCCAAGCTGGAAGAGTGGAAGGCGCACATCGTCCGAGCTGTTCACCAAGATGTTGCAAAATCCTTTGTGGTCGACCATCTATCGGTCAGTCAAGTACTATTCGTCATGGACTGGGCGATGAAGTTCCTCCCTACCAGTTTCAGAGAGACCCAGAGAGACTGGTTTGGGAAAAAGGGAAAACCGTGGCATGTGACGGTGGCAATCACAAAAGATGAAGCTAGCAACGACATTGAGGTGATTTTCTACGTGTCATTTACTCAAATAAATGCCACATACATACATACATACATACATACATACATACATACATACATACATACATACATACATACATACATACATACATACATACATACAATAACTGTCCAAATTCCCGCGCGCTGATTGGCTCTTTGCTATTGTCTATAAGAGTACAGACAATAAAAATGACGTCAGATGTAACGCGCGCGCTTTCTCAACGAAAAAAATAGCCAATTCCTCTCGTACTTTTTCCATGTTATTGTAAAAAAACAAATCGACGGCAGTTTTCTATGGCCTATACTCTTATAGACCATAACATGACGCCATAAAATTTTTCAAAAACACTCGAAGCCTTACAACTCATTTGCGCAAATTTAAAAAAAGTTTAACTTTGAAAGTCAGCGCAAGCAGAATCCCCCGGCGACTGTCTAATCGCTGTATCAGGTGAAGGGTTAATCCGATCAAAATTGATACATAAAGGGTTCTGGTGTGCATATATCTTGGCACTAAGTACGCAATCGTGACAGTATTATAGGGTCGTGTTTACAATTATTTTTTCAGACAAGGACCTTCATTCACATATTTGACGAGTGTACTCAGAATTGGTTTGCTGTGGCATCTATCCTGGAGCACACGCTAACGACTCTTAAAGGACTGAAGCCCCATCTTTCAGAAGCCTTTCTAAGGTCGGATAACGCAGGATGTTATCACACCGCTTTCCTGATACTCTCCTTACCAAGCCTCGGAGAACGTACCGGAGTTAGAATAGCCCGCTATGACTTCAGCGAGCCGCAGGCGGGAAAAGATATATGTGATCGTCGAATCGCCTCAGTCAAGAGTCACATTAGGCGCTTTGTTAACGAGGGAAACGATGTGCAAACAGCAGCTCATATGAAGGCGGCAATTGAGTCACATGGCGGAGTGAAAGGGTGTTATGCGTCAGTCTGCAAGGTTCAAACCATGTCACAGACAATGCACAAACATACTATGACAGGTATACAGGCCCTAAACAACTTTTGCTATGAAGGAGGTGGGCTGAGGGCATGGCGGGCGTACAACATTGGCCCTGGAAAGTTCTTCCCCTCAGCTATGATTGCAAGGTTTGGTACTCCACAGGGGGCTACGAATATTGAGACGGTACTGCCATTTGGAACACCAAGTGTGGAAGTGGGGACGTTCATGACAGCGAGGCCCTTACCATCATCTTCTGTCGAGCCCAGACCATCTCAGCCAGAACCCGCTACCCCTAGTGAAGAGGATACTGAAGATGAAGACAAGATACACTTCGCATGTCCCGAAGAAGGGTGTATCAAGGTATACCAGTCACTTTCTGCATTGCAGAAGCATCTCGATGTGGGGAAGCACTTAATAAAACTTGAACGCGAGACACAGTATGACCAGATCAAGCGAAAATGGGCTGAAACCTGCCTTTCCCTTTCTGGTGGTTATGTTCAAGGCGTTCCTTCTTTCTCAGGTGCATCCACTGCCAACCAGCCCGACAATTCGAGCATGCCGCCTGCAGAAAAAGGATGGGCCCTCAAAAAGGCGAGAAGTACAGTACCTTTCTCCGAGAATGCAAGAAACTATTTACGCCAAGTGTTCCTGCAAGGAGAAGAGACAGGTCACAAAGCTAACCCGGCAGATGTGGCAACACGTATGAAGGGATTACGCGATGATAGCGGTAAGAAAAAATTCCAGAAGGAAGAGTGGTTGACCACTGCGCAAATTTCGCGCTATTTTAGTAGGCTGTCAATCCTCAATAAGAGTGGTAGACTGCTTCGAGATACAGCGCCAGCACCTCCACATAGTGATGATGATGATGATGAGGAGGATGATATTTCAACAGAAGAGACCGCTGTCATCCGGACAAGGCAACAGATCAGGCGCGAGTTGGATCTGTAGCAATGCCGAACTATTATATTACTATCGTAATACACAGGGCACCCAAGATGGTTGTCTAAATTCTGAATACTTTACTATTGGCAATAGCATATCGGAGCTTTTGAACATTAAATAAAGTAATTTTAATTCAGTAAAACTAATAAAACGGGCTCACCGTCTACGCATGTTTATATGTTCTGGGGTTATTCCAACATTTTGGCTCTCCATACAAAGTCTTACCAGTGTTCTCAAAGGTCACGCTGCACTGAGTACACAAAAATGAGAACTGAATATCATGAATTCTTAGTCACTCTTTCTTGACGTGAGTTTTGGCTGACTGTGATACAATGTTATTGTAGCATTTACTACATGTCAGTTGAGTTCAGTTGTTTTCGTTTTCCGTCTTCCTCCCGCGACCTGTCTTTCCGCTGACCAACAACGCGGCTCAGTGTTAGTCACGCCATACACTAACCGGTACGACCTAAACGTCAATACTCGTATAAGTGAGCCCGAAATTCAGTCGATACAGGCTTTCTGAGTGGGAGACCCGAGGAAGCTACGCTTTATTAAGATGGAGAAGTGTTTGAGCTTTAAATATACGCAATAGACCACGCGAAATAGAAAGTCGGCGGATCACACTTATGGAAGTAAACAGCTCAACGGATTGAAGTCTTGCTTGTATAATGTAAGTAGGCTTTCGTATCTTTGCTTCCACTCTGATGTTTATATAAACATGCAAACCTTTGGTAGTGTTGTCCAAGACATTATTCCATTCTATAGCTTTATAAGAACTGTACGTGTGACTTTGAGGAGGCGTCTAGTTCAAAACGTTCTATATGCTGTCACGTTTGACTCGACGTTTGTCAACAACTGTCTGCTATTTACTAAAGATAATAAGTTTCAGATCCGAATTGTTTTGAATCTAGATACTGAAATAAAAGTCTTTAAAATCATGCTAAGATTATGAGTGGTTATTTTGTTTGGGCTTGTGAAGCGAAAACTAGCAATTTCCTCGCGCTATCAGATGAAACCAACTTAGCATGCCGATTTCCGACTGTTACTAGAACCAGTTATTCCATAATTTTGATGAAAATTCCAAATATTATTATCATATGATCTACGAGAGAATCAGTCGATCCACATCTAATAGAAATGAGTGGGAGAGATGCTTAAATTCGCTCCCAAGCTGTTTTTTTGCTGTGACTATTAGATTGCGTTAAACCAAAATCTCGTGCAAGATGTGCAGGGTTTGAGCTTGTCATACGCGCTAAAAATAGCAGGTCCCAAAAATTTTTTTGTTGATTTGGTTAGGCCAAAGGTACAACTAAGCCGTGATAGTTGTATCTTTTTGGGGGGAATTTTGCCATTGGAGATATTTGAACACAAAATCACCATACTTTGCTATGCTATTTTACCTAGTTAATTATTAACTTGCATTGATTGACAGGTAATTATTCAAATAATCTGAGACTCCTGCACATAACTCATGAAGGATGTACTTATGCTCATGTGGAGTCACAATAGAATTGGTGAAATTCTACAAGCTTAAGGAGCCCCTCACTTTACCCTATTTTAGAGTAATTTTTATGGGAATTTTTGTAAAAAAGCAGGGGGGGTGGTCTAACTCCCCCCGGATAATTCCAAATATCAAACCACTTTGGCTTTTGAAGTTATTAGGTAGGCCCTTCAATCTGGCCAAGTTTCATTGAAATCGGTGAGATGGCATGTATCACCACTGCCTGGTCCTCTCATGGACATGCTCTTAAATTCCTCTGAAAATCTCGAATTTCCTTATTGGAAGTATGGTCGCTTCGATCTTGATTCTTTGACAGATGATGAGTGTAAGGCTGAGTTTCGCTTTTTTAAGAACGATATTCATTTACTCGAAGAAGTTCTTGGTATTCCAGACATAATGAAATGCCCCAATGGCGTTCTTGTGGACGGAATGGAGGCTTTAAGTGTGTTGTTGAAGCGTTTTGCATATCTGTGTCGATTTGCAGATATGGTAGCTCGATTCGGGAGACCAGTACCACAACTCTGCATGATTACAAACCGAATAATGGACTATATTTTCGATGAATATAGCCACCTACTCGCAAATTTAAATCAACCATGGCTTTCCAGGGACCGTCTCAGTCATTTTGCTGCCACTATACATGATAAAGGAGCTCCACTTGAAAACTGTTGGGGTTTCATAGATGGAACAGTGAGACCCTTATGTAAGCCAGATCAAAACCAGAGAATTCTCTATAACGGACACAAAAGGGTGCATGGGATAAAATTTCAGTCCGTAGTTGCGCCTAATGGGCTTATCGCAAGTCTGTTTGGTCCAGTCGAGGGCAGGAGACACGATAGTGGTATGCTGGTCGACTCAGGACTTCTGCAAGAATTATCGCAGTACTCGTTTGCACCGGATGGGACACCCTTATGCGTTTATGGCGACCCCGCATACCCTTTGCGTATCCATTTACAAGGACCCTTCAAAGGCGCTCATTTGACACCAGCAGAGCAACAGTTCAATAAGGCCATGAGCCAAGTCAGAGTTTCGGTAGAATGGCTATTTGGGGACATTGTGAACTACTTTGCATTCCTAGATTTCAAGAAAAACTTAAAAATCGGCTTAAGTCCTGTTGGTAAAATGTACATTGTGTGTGCGCTCTTGAGAAACGCTCACAGTTGTCTTTATCAATCAAGTACTTCGAAGTTTTTTGGAATAGATCCACCCCTAATAAATGACTATTTCAATTAGGTTTCTGAAGACAACAGAGAGAGAACCAAATTCATGACCTTTGGATATAACAGTGTTCAGCTACTAACTTGTTCGTAATTCTCTTTTGACTAGATTGCAGAATGGAATCTCCCCAATTTCAGATAATTTCATTGTGTTACAGTGCATTCCCATTTCCAAACTACCAAGAGTATGTGCACAAGACTCAAGATCCTTAATGGGGGCATTCTGCAATTATTACTCATTTTCAAAAGGTTATACAGCCATAGATTTGTACTGTGGTCATTATAACACAACGGGGAAGGAGAAAAATAATGAACAAGTAGTTTTATCAGTTTCCAAGTCAGAGAAAAATATATCGAGTCTAATGCAGTAACATAAAATTGTTACGCCAACATGCGGACCACCCACCCCCACCCGTTTCCCTGCTTTTTAGTTATTAATGACCAGAGCCTTGGGGCTGAAAAGACTCACAATTTTTTAAATACAACTTGATTGGATTGTAAAATTTCCATTGATTTTAGTAAAGAGTACTGTTAAAAAATATGAGCTTAATATTTGGCCTGCAGTTATTCTTGGGATAAGGTTTGCCTCATCAGCCCCTCAACATACTCCCTCTTCTAGATTCCCGAGCCTTTTTATCCCAGGGAGTTGCTTAAAATCTGTTTTCGAATACATAAAGTATCAGTAGTTGCTTTCATAGCAGACTGAAAATTGTGAATTTTATTGCAGTTTAGGAACCAGAATACAAATTTTCAAACAAATTATTCAACTATTCTAGCCAGAAAATATTTCTAATATGTCAAAAACATAAAGAGCAATTTTAATGCAACGAGTCTGCCATCCAATGAGATAACAATAATTAAAGAAAATAACGAAAGGCGGGCTCCTCCGCACAAGAAAAATGCGGTGCCACTGTTGAAATACAAACTCTGATCGCTGACAGAAAACGTTGGTCGTGACTCTTGTCAAAACATGGACAAAAGTTAATAAAATATACAAACTGGTTTGTAATTGCACAGTTCAAAATCAAACGACAGTTACCAGCAACACGGGTGAACTTTAAGTGAATTAGGTGACTATTTGTTCACAAATTTTTCTAAGAAACTCATCAGTGCTTTAGTTTGATCTTGTTGCTGCCTCAACATCACTTGTTGTGATGCCAAGAGTTGCTGCTGCTGCTGCTGTTGTTGTTCTTGCATCAGCCGCATCATTTCACTTTGTTGTTGCTGAAATTGGCGTTGCTGGTCAATGCTCGCCTGTAGACGTTTTGCATCCAAATCGTGTTGCTCCTTTTTCAGCTGGAGTTCCTCAAGTTTAAGTTCCTGGTCTTTTTCCGCTTTTTGGGACAGGAATAACATGGTCTCACTGCCACTTCTCCGTTCTCGTTTCTTTACTTTTTCCTGATCATTTTCGCCTGAGTGTCTCTTCATCGTCTCCGACACTTTCTCAAGTGCTTTAAGTCTCATATCTGTGGCCTTTGCCTTCTCTTTTTCAGCCTTTCCTTTCACACTTTCGTCGTCCTCTTTCATTTCTGCATCCGCTGTTTCTTCGAGCGCCAAAATTTCTTCCACCAAGCTTTCAAGTTCTGTGGGCTCAGGCGGCGCGATGCCCGAGCTCCTTTCCTCAGCTCTCAGTTTCTTTTTGATTCGGTTTATTAAAATACCCACATGATCCCTTACGGACCGTTTATCCACAGCAAAGACAGGCTTGGGACAGGTATTCAAAGTGTTGGCTATTCTATCCCAAATTTCGCTTCTTTGCGACGAACCTTTTCTTGTTTTGTACGGATTCTCGGAAACAACCTCTCTGCATAACAGGACATCGTGCTCGCTTGTCCAGTACATCACATTACTGCGTGAAAGAAAAACCCCAATCTGTTTTAGTTTTTTTTTTTCAATGAAGAACATAAACATAAAGTTTAAACTCACTTTAATCTTATAGTTAAGCAGACCGGGCAATTGAATCTTCTAATAAACAAAAATTAGACTTACTTGCCAGCTTTCGACTTTGTTATCGAACTCGGCGGGTCTTGTTCATTGATCATAACGGTAAAAAAATTGACCTACAGTAAATGGCAAATTAAAATGTTTGTTTGGTATTTGTTGCAATAAGTAACATTTCGGAACATTTTCATGGACTTAGGAAAACAGCTTTGCTTATCAGGTAGAAAAAGTAAATTGAATTCTAGGTCAAATTCAGCAGTAACTACTTACGTTTTCTGGAAACGCTGCAAGTTCAAACCTCGTGTTCTGAACGTGAAGAAGACGCGCTGTGATTCAGCGCCAAGCATGCGCAGTGAAGCACTTGGTGACCAAATTACTTCCGGTGACGTTTCAGGCTGCATTGCGTTCTGGTTCGTAAAGTCACTATTGAATCGCATCTCGTCAGTCTTGGTTTGGGAAGAAAGCGTGGCGCGACGGGTTCAAAGATCTCCGAAGCCGATTTGATTCTCAACAGAGCAGGTAAATTTGATGTCCATGAAGATGAGAAGAGATAAATGACTGCTTGCCCCAGACATCGCAAGAACCTTACAACAGACTGGACCAGCCGAAAACGGACTATGTGTTGCCATCCAAGTCATATCTAAAGGGACGATGTCACAAGGCATTTTGAGCTGCATAACGCTGTTGTTCCAGTTGTTCCCATCGGTTCAGGTTCGTTTTATGTTAACTGACTGACTGCATACTAGAGTCATTTAAAAAATATAAACAACATAGCATTTACGGCCGTGGGAACCGAACGCGAAGTTTAGCACATTTGTTCCGCGGAGTCGTAATGCCGCCTCAAATTAGTCGTATCACAGGGCAACCAATCTTAACCTTCCATGCTAGCGTTTGTATTTTGATATAGTTTAAAAACAGCTTTTAGTTGGAATTTGGAATAAAGGCGGGAAACATCCTACCTCATTAAAGTGTTTCTCAAATATATATTCAATATTTCATATCCATCAGAAGAAAGCTCATGCCAATCCTGCTGTCATTTTTTTTTAAAGGAATGTATTTTTGGTATAAAACAAAACTAGTTTCTTCTGATGAATATGAAATATTGAATATATATTTGAGAAACACTTTAATGAGGTAGAATGTTTTCCGCCTTTATTCCAAATTCCAACTAAAAGCTGTTTTTAAACTATATCCAAAAATAATAGCTAGCATGGGAGGTTAAGATTGGTTTCGCTGTGATACGACTAATTTGAGGCGGCATTACGACTCCGCGGAACAAATGTAAACAAAAGAAATGTGCCAAACTTCGCGTTCGGTTCCCATGGCCGTAAGTACTATGTTGTTTATGTTTTTTAAATGAGTCTTGTATGCAGTCTGTCAGTTAACATAAAACGAACCTGAACCGATGGGAACAACAGCGTTATGCAGCTCAAAAATACCTTGTGGCATCTTGGCATTTACTCGTCGGGTTGGTTTTTGTATTACCCCGGCTTTCGTTGTCCCTTTAATATGACTTGGGTGGCAACACATAGTCCGTTTTTGGCTGGTCCAGTCTGTTGTAAGGTTCCTGCGATGTCTGGGGCAAACAGCCATTCCTCTCTTCTCGTCTCCAGGGACATCAAATTTACCTGCTCTGTTGAGAATCAAATCGGCTTCGGAGATCTTTGAACCCATCGCGCCACGCTTGCTTCCCAAACCAGGACTGACGAAATGCGATTCAATATCTCGTGTACAGGATAGCAAGACGAATCCACAGACCAGAAAGAGCACTTCAGATCCATGGTGGAACCCAACGCATTACAGAAGAAAGATTAGTTGTTCTTTCAATTGTCTTTTATGTAACGAACATACCGGAGGTTCGGTCATCAAGCTTCTCTTGCCGTGGCAAGTTTCACAGGTATTTGTTGCTGTTTTTATTTTAGTTAACAATTATCGACAACAGACTGACTCCAAGACTTCATCTAGTATCAGGGAAAAGCTTGCTGTTACCAAGTTTAAAATGGAAATGTTAAAAGAAGGGGGAAATGTGTTCTGTTTATGATGACGTTTGACAAAATTGCCATTTACCGTGACATGTCACGCTTTATCAAATCAAGTGTGAGCTAACACCAATTTGATGTTATTCCTGCCCAAAGCGACACTCAACTAAATCTTCCAGGGAAGTTCTACCTCGGAGAGTTAAGATAGTTTCATCGAGCTTATCCAAAAACCCAAAATAAAAAACAAAAAAAGAAGAAGAAGATGAAATAAAGAAAAACCTGCTGTGGAACTTTATTAGCAAAAATACCGAGTAATCTTTGACTTCGAGCGTGGCTCATGCAAACGCATTTTAATGGCTCAAGTTAGAGTTTGCTGATTTTGGGAGAACAGATGTTTGGCTTAAAATATATCTTGAAATTTTCGGAAAGGAACGCCGCACCTCTGAGAAAAACCGTTTCGAAATTGCCTCACATTTGGCCCAAGACATTTTTGCGATCGCAAGGAAATTTCAAAATTCTATAAAAAATTAAGTTTTAAGTTAAGTCAGGATATTTTCCGTTAACAACGTTTTTTAGACGGTAAACAATACAAGCAATCGATATGAGTCCCCAGAAATGACGCGAAATATATTTTATTGAGCTTCAAATTCTGCATATATTTTGCGTGACATCAGGGTCAGTGAGAGTCAAAACCAGGGAGGGTGGTCAAACTACGAAACGCAACGGCAGGAGAATTGCTAAATAGCATCATTCATTATCATTTCGGACAGACATTAAATGGTGAAAGTTTGAAGGAAATCGGCTGACCCCCATCTTTCACCTCTGCCTGGTTTTCTCAGACAATGACTCTTAACAACTAATTTTACAAAACTGGTCATGTCATTACCTTTCTCCTTTTACAAGTCAGAGTAACATCACAGCTGTCATTTATTTTACCCATTTTGCGTCAAATTCTGCAAGAGGTGTCTGAAACCTACAATTACATGTACATGTATTGCACTCTCATGTATGAAGGCAATGTAACCCAACATCATTGGAAATTAGAAAAAAAAAATTCAATTAGTAGTCGATAAGCACATAAACTTTGCTGCAGTGCATGTCTGTGCTAAAGCTGCATTGTACAGTATGTATTCCTATTATAAATCAGAGACTTGAAAATTAAAACTAATGCCCTCTGCAAACATGGTTAATTTTCAAATTTGTTGCACACCACACACCTGAAAATGCTACAGTATGCTAGAAATTTAACCTACATGTACAGCTATCAGAGCAACTTTCATGTACAAGTGTACATGACTTAATCAAACGGTAAAAAAAAAAAATTATAAAAAAATGTAATTATTTAATTTACACATCCAATCTGTGCACATATGCTGTTAAATCAAGTATATTCTGCAGTTGAAGCAGAAATAACCTGGGTACCCAAAGGGCGCAGAGAGGTCAAATTTAATGTAAATCGTGGCTAAATTAACTGCGAAATTGTACAGCAAATCAAGTTTGTTGATACAAAAACGTGATCGAACAAAGCATCATGAGATCTTACAATGCGTCTGTTGAAAGATTATCCCCAAGACACAAGGCACATGCATCAATGACTGAGATACAATATGTCCAGAAGTGCACGGTAATGAGATTATTCTCGTTTACTTAACTAAGAGAACTGGTCATAACAAGTTTGCTCAAAGATCCACCTTGTCTGGAGTAGGGGCTATAGAACATCATACCTGTTCTGTGAACATAACCAACACAATTTTATTGGCTTTAAAATTTGAGTTGACTCAGAAATATTCAGCTAGCAAGAGTCACCATTGCTAGATAAACAAGAAAAGTGAGGTTCTAATCTCATCGTTATTTTTAGTGCTTAGTAGAGGAGTGGCTACGCAATGAAGAGACCATCTTTTGAGGTTGAGGAAGGGGAGTGCAGGCAGAGGTCACCATCTATTATGGGGTTTGGTCTTTCCTAATGCTGTTCTTATCTTATCCGCAATTTTAAACGTGAGTCATCCAAACTAATCATATAATCTCAACAATGCACAGCCTCCAACAACTTAAAATTCAACGCCAATTCTGCTAACTCGAATTATTTTTGTTTCCCTCCTGAGTTGAAGTCATCGGGATTCTACTGTGACTCCAAAGCTTGCTATGAGGAATTTTCATTAATCATGGTGTGTTTAAGCTCAATGTGAACGCCGCCAAAATTGTTGTCTCCAACAAAATCGTTGTTGACTGTGAGTATTCTTTTTTTTTTTCCAGGGATGGTTAAGTGGAGCGCGCGCAAAAAAAAAAAAAAAGAAAAAAAAAAGCGTCGCCACGTGGGAAGCAATTTTCACGCTGGCTCGCTTTACTACCCCCAAGAAAAAGCAAGGGTCTACTCGCAAATTAAATCATCGAGCTAAATTGCCTGATCACAGAGCATTCAACCAACATACGCTGGTCCAGCATAATGGAGAGCAGAGTGCCAAACATTCTTACATCGAAAATATACAGTAATGTTGGATCATTTAGCTGGGGCTTCAAACACACTAACGACAATGCTGTCAGGGAATTATTTATTTATTTCCGCAAGTCTTCTGTCGGTACAAGTTATATCGAGGAAAATCGAAATAATCTACTTTGCAGTTCAATGTTGACTTGTAGGTAATTTTGGCCCGTGTTTCTGAGCCGGCGTAAATGAGTCTTACTCAGAATAAACCCAACCAGCAATAAGTCTCCTGCTACTGATTTTCAGGTACCATTAATTTTGTTCACCAGGAAAAAAAAAAAAAAGAAGAAAAGAAAAGTCCGGCTAAAGACGAGACACTATAATTTATAAAACAAAGACTAAATTTGAAGATAGCTACTGCCCATAAAGATCCGTAAGAAAGGCAAGTTCTGATATCGTAATGTGAAAGCAAGCTGCGTAGAATGTCGGCTACTTAGACCACATACAAACTCTCCTTTCCTAAAGTTGCTCGCAGAGATGTTAACTCGCCCAAAATGTCAAAATATGCCCGTATAAAAGAAGTACCTGTCTTTAAATAAACAGATGCAATAATGCGACACTCTCAAAAGTAAAAAGTGACTTGTATGTAAAATTGGAGCAATGGCATGGGCGACTTAACTCCACTAAGGAAGAATTGCCATGTAAGACAAGTAACCGGTTACTATGTCTTGTCAGCAATGAAATATGAATAGCCTTTCCTAAATGTAAACTACAAAACAAATCCTATTTAAATGCTAATCCTAGAGTAAAAGACATTGTTCTGGTTTGGCCGGTTTGCTCCCAGGATTTCTGGGTACTGTTCTTTCTAACAACGATGGCTGAATTTGCTGGATCTGTTGCATCATCAGTTGGAATGATTGCTCGACATTCAGGCCAGTCTAAAGAAAACACAAAACAAATGTTAGAGCAGCGGCAGTGCTGTGAACACAGCAACACCAAGGCTGCTTTCAAGTGAATAACACAGTTAAATCAGGCATGTTTCCAATTGTCAACACCTATATGAATGCTGCTTTTAAGCGTGAACACTGCCATACTCACGATCGTATAAGGCCTGTTTTTCAAGTACAAACCTATATCAAGGCTGCTTTCAAGCGTGTTACAGCTACATCTCATTGTTTTCAAGTGTGAACAGAACTATAAGAACGCTGCTTTCAGTTGTGAAGAGAACACAGCTATATCAGTGCTATTTTCAAGTGTAAACACAAATATAAGGAAACTATCAGGGGTACATGTATTTCCAGAGCAGGGTTTATTCTAAAGGATGGCATTGCCAGGTCGCCGTAAATAAAAACAAACAGGCACATACAATTTGCAGAAGTGTGTCAAACGTGGCGCTCAAATTTCACCAAGGCGGGCTATGTTACCGCAAAAAAGAGTCTTACAGACTAAATGCATCATACCTTTGGGAGCAAGGGTAATATTTTGAAATCGTTTTTTCACCACACTTGAAAAACGCCACATTACAAATTTCATCTGGCATCAAAGCAACCTATAAAAGTGGGGTTGGGTATATTCGTTATAAGTTACACTGTATGTGCTGGTCACTGGGTATAGATGTTAACGATACTGTTATAAAGTTAGCTTGCGTAGCAGTCGTTTCCTTTTCCTTTAAGCCAAGCGGGGCAAGCGCGCGAGGGCATTGGGATAAATTGAGGAAAAAAGTAGGAGCGGGGGAGGGGGGAGGGGCAGGGAATGAAAGGAAGCGTTTCCTTTCCTTTCCCCCCCCCCCCCCCCCCCGCTCCTACTTTTTTACTCCTTTTTCCCCAATGCCCTCGCGCGCTTCCCTTGGCCTGAAGGAAAAGGAAACGACTGCTACACAGGCTATTATAAAGTCTGAAAACTTGCATGGATTTAACATAGAACACGTCCGTTTCTCATAAGCATTTTTCAGATCCGTTTCTACCAACTAGTGATCGCTACTTGTGTTTACTGTCCCATTGTGATTAGAGTTTCAATGTTTGTTACATGATAAAAATTGTCGGTAATGGAAAAATATTTACGACGCAATTTTTTTGGGTTAAATTAGTTAAAGGAATTTTATTTGGTGTTGATAACACCTTGTTCACCTTCCTTTGATGAGTTTCTACCAGACTTGACCTTTAACCAATCCTTTCCAGGAAATAACTATTGCTACTATTTTTAATCAATTTTAGTTTATATTCTTGGGTTCTTTTACCACATTAATGGCAGTTGATGTTACCTTTAAAAATGAAGATATCCGAATAACGATATCTGTACTTTTAAGATGTTTGAAAGTAAATACTACGATTTCACGGTGATTATGAAGGTAAATATCCATTGTGGTAATTCTGCTACCGGCCACATACTGAATACGGTGTATATAATTTAAGTGATAAATTGGACACTGTGCACGTTAAAATAATACTTTTTCGGAAATAATTATTAGGAAAAACATCACAGGTCTCAAAGAGGTTATGTATTAACTTTAGAGACCATGTTTTACATAACTGGGTACCGGGAAATTACATAATCTGAGGTCTGAAATAGAGTCAGGATTTGAGAACCAGACGGTGCAACCTCACAAAAAAATTCTAACGATCAGCCACACTGACAGCAGGCTCATCTTCACAAGGGTTTCTGTTCTGCAGCCAACTGAAAATGTACCAACAGCTAACCACGTTATCAGCCACAGATCATGATTTTCCGTTTACAGTAACTTTCCCCAAGACCTCTTTGGACTTGGCTCCATCGACCTGATATCACTATTAAAGGGTTTCTGTTGCCTAATGCTACAAGATATTCTGAGACTTCTGATGTGAAGGATGCGTTAGGTGCTGTATATGAAGTTGTTTTTTTTTTTTTGTTTTGGGTCACATGTAGGATTGAGAATACGTTTTGGGTCATTTTTGGACCACGAGGTTGTTCTGGAGTATTGTATTTTGTTTTGGAAAAGGATTATACAGTTACTTGGAACCAACGTCGCTTTAGTAATCATTCCACCTTGTAACAGTGTCACCTACCTTGGCTGATGTCTCAATTAATAGGATGTTCACATCAGATAAATTGCAGTATTCTAACAATTCATCTTTCATTACTTCTCTTTCCTCTTCTAAATCCTAGAATGAGAAATCGGAAGTGTGTATCAGTCATCTTGACCCCTTAATTGGTTAAAGGGAAGCAGGGACCAGGGGAATCAGAACTCATTTGGGTTCCCACATACATGTATGTTGGATCTGTCTTGAGTTACATGGTGTCATTTCCAGCACGCATGCATGTAGCATGTTAATCAGGTGTACAGCGCTGCACATTTATCATATTATTTATTTGCATTCTATCTTTTTACACTTGGTTATTGATTTTTTATTTATTTTTTCTTGTAATATCAGATAATTTATGGTAGGCCAGCAACTCAGTCATAAAAATACAATAAAACGAATAAATAAATAAATCACTTCATTTAAGTGTCAATGTATTTGGTGCAGATCACTAATTGGGGACACTTTCCAGATCAAATTAGAATTTAGAAGCGTTGGTTTTTGAGGAAAAGGGAAAACCAGAGCACCCGGGGAAAAACCTCTTGGAGCAAAGACAAGAACCAACAACAAACTCAACCCACAAATGACGCCGACTCTGGGAATTGAACCTGCGCCACACTGGTGGGAGGCGAGTGCTCTCAGCACTGTGTCATCCCTGCTCTCCAGAAATTGTATATGTACATGTATAGCAAAAACAAATGTAAGATTTTTTCAACACACTTGATATTAGGTACATGCAATTTGGCCACTGTAAAGAGATTCAAGTAACTGATGTTTTAACCGTGAGCCTTTTGTGATTCCCTCTTACATGTGCATGTACAAAGGACTAACACTGGAAACATCAGCACTTAAATCTCTTTACATATGAATGGTGTCTGAATCACCTGATTAACTCTATTGATAAAAAAAAAAAACAAAAAACATTCATTTCCAATCCTTACTGTACAGCACCACAAACCAACCATTGGGCACGCCACGAGGGAAATATATCACAAATCCCCGAGGGACAGGTCAATAACATTCTTATTTTTTCTGTTGGTGAGGTTTCCTTAATAGAAACAAAGACCTTAAATAGTTAAATGCTTATTTTATAACAGGTCGAAGTCTAATACACAACACTTTTTGATGACAATTAAAGGCAGTGAGATTTCGGCTCTGAAGATGTTTTTCTCGACTATTTTTTGAACTTTGGATTCTTCACACAACAATATGTATAAACAATTGCTTTTGTCTGCTGGTATACGTGGTAAACACTGCATTCAGTACACTACACGTGGTTGAGCGGCTGTTGTTAAATTTTGGAAATAGTGTGCAGTCAGCTATTGTTCCGTGTGGAAACAACGATAAGCGGTTGTGAAGATGAAGTCTTTTTAACCAAAAACTTCCTACACTGTCTTTGCTGAGCGGATTAGTGACCGTAATCCTGCAAATGTGAAGAAAGCTAACAGTGGCACAGTACGAGTATGGAATGAGTGGCCTGTTATTAAACGTTAATCCATATACAGGGTTTCCCCTACCCCCCAATTAAGCTAACCCTAATCCCTATACAGGGTTTCCCCTACCCCCCAATTAAGCTAACCCTAATCCATATACAGGGTTCCCCCTACCCCCCAATTAAGCTAACCCTGATCCCTATACAGGGTTTCCCCTACCCCCCAATTAAGCTAACCCTAATCCTTATACAGGGTTTTCCCTACCCCCCAATTAAGCTAACCCTAATCCATATACAGGGTTTCGCCTACCCCCCAATTAAGCTAACCCTAATCCATATACAGGGTTTCCCCTACCCCCCAATTAAACTAACCCTAATCCATATACAGGGTTTCCCCTACCCCCCAATTAAGCTAACCCTAATCCATATACAAGGTTTCCCCTACCCCCCAATTAAGCTAACCCTAATCCCTATACAGGGTTTCCCCTACCCCCCAATTAAGCTAACCCTAATCCATATACAGGGTTTCCCCTACCCCCCAATTAAGCTAACCCTAATCCATATACAGGGTTTCCCCTACCCCCCAATTAAGCTAACCCTAATCCATATACAGGGTTTCCCCTACCCCCCAATTAAGCTAACCCTAATCCATATACAGGGTTTCCCCTACCCCCCAATTAAGCTAACCCTAATCCATATACAGGGTTTTCCCTACCCCCCAATTAAGCTAACCCTAATCCATATACAGGGTTTCCCCTACCCCCCAATTAAGCTAACCCTGATCCCTATACAGGGTTTCCCCTACCCCCCAATTAAGCTAACCCTAATCCCTATACAGGGTTTCCCCTACCCCCCAATTAAGCTAACCCTAATCCCTATACAGGGTTTCCCCTACCCCCCAATTAAGCTAACCCTAATCCGTATACAGGGTTTTCCCTACCCCCCAATTAAGCTAACCCTAATCCATATACAGGGTTTCCCCTACCCCCCAATTAAGCTAACCCTAATCCCTATACAGGGTTTCCCCTACCCCCCAATTAAGCTAACCCTACTCCCTATACAAGGTTTCCCCTACCCCCCAATTAAGCTAACCCTGATCCCTATACAGGGTTTCCCCTACCCCCCAATTAAGCTAACCCTAATCCCTATACAGGGTTTCCCCTACCCCCCAATTAAGCTAACCCTAATCCCTATACAGGGTTTCCCCTACCCCCCAATTAAGCTAACCCTAATCCCTATACAGGGTTTCCCCTACCCCCCAATTAAGCTAACCCTAATCCATATACAGGGTTTCCCCTACCCCCCAATTAAGCTAACCCTAATCCCTATACAGGGTTTCCCCTACCCCCCAATTAAGCTAACCCTAATCCCTATACAGGGTTTCCCCTACCCCCCAATTAAGCTAACCCTAATCCATATACAGGGTTTTCCCTACCCCCCAATTAAGCTAACCCTAATCCATATACAGGGTTTCCCCTACCCCCCAATTAAGCTAACCCTAATCCCTATACAGGGTTTCCCCTACCCCCCAATTAAGCTAACCCTAATCCATATACAGGGTTTTCCCTACCCCCCAATTAAGCTAACCCTAATCCATATACAGGGTTTCCCCTACCCCCAAATTAAGCTAACCCTAATCCCTTTACAGGGTTTCCCCTACCCCCCAATTAAGCTAACCCTACTCCCTATACAAGGTTTCCCCTACCCTCCAATTAAGCTCACCCTGATCCCTATACAGGGTTTCCCCTACCCCCCAATTAAGCTAACCCTAATCCCTATACAGGGTTTCCCCTACCCCCCAATTAAGCTAACCCTAATCCCTATACAGGGTTTCCCCTACCCCCCAATTAAGCTAACCCTAATCCATATACAGGGTTCCCCCTACCCCCCAATTAAGCTAACCCTGATCCCTATACAGGGTTTCCCCTACCCCCCAATTAAGCTAACCCTAATCCTTATACAGGGTTTTCCCTACCCCCCAATTAAGCTAACCCTAATCCATATACAGGGTTTCCCCTACCCCCCAATTAAGCTAACCCTAATCCATATACAGGGTTTCCCCTACCCCCCAATTAAGCTAACCCTAATCCATATACATGGTTTCCCCTAACCCCCAATTAAGCTAACCCTAATCCATATACAGGGTTTTCCCTACCCCCCAATTAAGCTAACCCTAATCCATATACAGGGTTTCCCCTACCCCCCAATTAAGCTAACCCTGATCCCTATACAGGGTTTCCCCTACCCCCCAATTAAGCTAACCCTAATCCCTATACAGGGTTTCCCCTACCTCCCAATTAAGCTAACCCTAATCCCTATACAGGGTTTCCCCTACCCCCCAATTAAGCTAACCCTAATCCATATACAGGGTTTTCCCTACCCCCCAATTAAGCTAACCCTAATCCATATACAGGGTTTCCCCTACCCCCCAATTAAGCTAACCCTAATCCCTATACAGGGTTTCCCCTACCCCCCAATTAAGCTAACCCTACTCCCTATACA